>NW_013548271.1:0-2613 GCF_000499425.1 Eimeria acervulina
CAGGAAACGGCCACGTGGAATGCAGAATTCTATTGAAACCGTCCACACACGATCGTTGCCAGAACGCGTGCGGCACCCTTTCAGCGAAGGTTCTGCCTTTTGTGCTTTGCTGGTTGCATCCAGTGTGTTATGGATGCTTAGCTGTGCAATGTGACTGCAAAACCTCCCGGCATGCAGTGTTATAAAAGAATTCTTCTGGTGGGCGATCCTGGCAACATTACCAAATCGCGCATATGCGCCTTGGATGGTCCCCTAGCAGCATGCAGACGGCGCTAATCCATTACACAGCGTAAGAGCATGGTTGCCCAAGACAAACGAGAGCTTTAGTTGGTGGCGCTAGCGTGAACACGAGAAAAATGGGTTAGAAACCATGCTTAACTGGCAGGTACAAATGTTCATTCCGCGGACCGCCAAGCACACGAACAAATACTCTTAAGTGTTGGGTAACAAAAAACAAGTCCACAAGGCATTCCAATGTGGCTGGTGATATGTATGAATGGGAATCTGCCACCGTATAATAATTTACGAAGCGGTAATTCATACGCTGTACTCGAGACCATGATGAGCCTTTGAAGCCACCAAATTACGTCCTCCACATACGCCCCCCCTGCAATAATTACACTACTTCGTAGAAGATGCAACACACCTTGTGTGGAGAATACGTCTCCACACGTTTGTGTGCTATGGTAATGCAAAGCGTTGTCTTAGCTCTCATCTTCACCTTTGGTCTACTTACAACTTGACGCTGTAGCCTTGTGTACCAACCCAATACAACGCCAACCAGATTACAGTGTTTTTCGTGGAAACCTGCGTCTTCAGGCCTGACTGTTCCACTGGTTCCAGCAAAAGTATCGCAAGCCCGGAGATGCTAAACGTGGTCAGGCGCTCGGTGCAACAAGCCGAAAGGTGCAAAGGTATCCCAATGCATTCGGTACCACGTCGGGTCAGGCTTTCTTCGAAAGGCAAGCTTTTTAAATTGCTGTGCTTGGTGCAAGAACCCCGACTGCTACATTGGCAATATAAGTGTCAAATGTTGCTCAGAATGCCAGTGAAAATAACAATGTCCATGCTCCCTGCACGAAGAGAACGTGTACAAAGAACAACATCGGATGGTGGAAACATTCCGAACAACGTAGGCGTCTCAAGCCTCCACCTAAGTAGTCCCTAATCGGGGAGATATATATTAGGCCTACACACGAAGAGACAGTGCTTATCATTATGCACGATGGATAATGCTGGACAGTCAACTGACAGCCGCTTCTCTTCTCTTGGCCTTCCCCATGCAACTTGCAAACCGTGTGCGGTGGGGGCGTAATCACCACCGCCAAGCTTCATCCATTATGACGCATTTGCCATACTGATTGTTCACGTGAACAAGTAGAAAATAGTCAAGCCAAAATTACCTACTCTCAGTACATAATTATTGCAGGAATGCGCACTCCTGCTTCGTCCAACAAACAAATTCCTCTTTGGGGTATTCCTTGCACCACAGAGGAATTTGTTTGTTGGATGCACAATGTCTTGATGGTCATGGAACGCCATTGTATTGTATTGGCAGGGTTTCGCCAGGACAATAATACTAAATGACAGCGGTAGTTGGAAGCTGACACTGCGATGGAGTTCGTGCTGGGTCAGCGCTGCGATGCCGCCGCACAGCAATCCGACGTGTGCTTGCAGGTCTTCCTCGAAGAAGACGAGCATGCAAAGCAATGCTCAAAATGGAGCAACATTCAGCACTGTCATGGCAATAAATCGTTGTGAAGACGTGTTCACTAAGCAAAGTGGCAAGGGAGCATTGATGCATGCAGGAACAAAGAAACCCAGCCGGTTTCATGAACAGCGGCGGCAGTTCTTTAAGGGTGATTTGGCGCACTTCCTAAATTACCAGTGCATATGCGGTACCCCGTGCAGCGCACCATTAGTGCGAAAGCTCTGATTTCTTCAGTTGTCAGGAGCAAACAGCTACACCCCAAAAATCTCAAAAGAAGGGAGGAGTGCGTTGACAAAATGCTGTGCACTTTTGACTCCTCCGCGCCTCAGCAGAGTCGAACGCTATTTAACCTTATGCATGGCTATGACTAGGGAAGTGCCACAAACATCCAACGCTCGTATAACCTCAGGCCTGCAACAACCTAAGATGTGGGGCACCTCCTGTCCGCCATAACCGGAAACACCGACAACCCGATACAGGCGGAAAGTGCTCGTCATAAAGCGCCAGCGAAGATTTAGCACCGAAACCTTGACGCATGCCATGACGCCACCTACACGCATGCCAATCATTCAGTCATCCAGACATGCACGACAGCATTCGTGCCTAAGAAAATGTGATTCGAAATAGCCAACGACGTATTTACACTGTAGCCCAATGAGGCACCAAGAGCACCCGTAAACTGCCACTTTCCTGCGTCACCATGCACATCTCGCCATGCACGAAGGGGGGATGCGTATATGCCCACTCTCGCGCTTCCCAGAACCAGCCTTAACACAAGAACAAGCCGCTATTCTCCAAGGTGCTTCGCTTTTGCAGCACTCAACGCACTTGCTGATGCAGTGCAGATGTCGTCTCGTGTGCACTGCAGAATCAGTTAATGGGTTGCAGTAAGAAGCATGTGC
>NW_013548270.1:0-2618 GCF_000499425.1 Eimeria acervulina
CTAAACCCTAAACCCTAAACCCTAAACTTGCCTTCTGGTCTATGGAGAGTTTTTTGTTGGCTCGCTGGAGAATAACTTCTTCAACTCCGCTAATCGTAACCAGGCGAAACACCCTAAAGGAGACAGACAGAGACAGAAAGAGACAAAAGGAGACAGCTAAATATAGAGGCATTGTAATAGAGACAGAAAGAGACAGATGGAGACAGAAAGAGACAGAAGGAGACAACTAGGTAGAGAGGCATGTAAAAGAGACAACACGAGGCAGGAGGAGACATAAAGAGAAAGAGACAGAAGGAGACACCCAAGTGAAGGCGGCTACTAGAAGAGACAGAAGGAGACAGGCGGAGACAGAAAGAGAGAAAAAGAGACAGCAAGAGACAGCAAGAGACACAGAAAATAGAAGACCGAGGAGACAAGAGAGAAAAGGAGACAGTCAACTCCAGCGATTTATTAAAAGAGGAGACAGAAGGAGACAGAAGAAGACAGAAGGAGACAGAGGCAAATAAAGCAGACAGCTTCACAGAAAAAGAGAGAGAAGCAAAAGAAGAAGAGACAGAGGAGACAGATGCAAGCAAAGGAGACAGGAGCAAACAGAGGAGGAGACAGACAAATAGAGAGACGCTTGGGCAGACAAACAGAAGAAGAGACAGACAGAGGGAGAGAGAGAGAGACAGATACAGAGAGAGACAAAGAGAGACAAAGGGACGCAGATAAAGAGAGAGAGAGAGAGAGAGAGACAGAGAGAGAGAGAGAGAGCGAGAGAGAGACAGACAGAGACAGAGAGAGATAAAGAAAGAGACACATAAAGGCACAGCAAGAACGGGAGATAGAGAAAAGTAGTCACCCCCAAACACCAACAGAGACAGAAAAAAAAGCAGAGACACATAAGCCACTGCTGCTGCTGCTGCTTCTGCTGCTGCTGTTGCTGCTGCTGCTGCTGCTGCTGGAGAGACAGCGCACTTTACTTGTTTTGTCTGCCCAACTCTATGAGCTCTGCACATAGCCTGGAGGTCTTGATGAGGGTTAAAGTCAGAGTCAAACAAAATCACAGTATCTGCAGCTTGCAGATTTAATCCAAGACCCCCAGCCCTACGCAGACATACAATATAATTAATATAATATAATATAATTAATATAATATAATATAATATAATTAATATAATATAATTAATATAATATAGTCAATATAATATAATGTATTACAATATAATTAATATAATATAACAATATAACATAATTTGTTTATAATTTATAGACAAACTTGAAAAATTAATTTATCTTTATGATATCCTCAACAAGGAGACACCCCAAGTAAGGAGACAAACATATTATATAGACACCGCAGTAATGCTATATGTATAGACATATACATTATATATATATATGTATACACCTATACATATGGATACAGATGCACTTGTATATTATATATATATATATATATACATGCATATACAATACAACAACAGCAGCAGCCGCTGCTGCTGCTGTTGCTGTTGCTGCTGCTGCTGCAGCAGCCGCTGCAGCAGCCGCTGCAGCTGCTGTTGCTGTTGCTGCTGCTGCTGCTCCAGCCGCTGCAGCTGCTGCTGCTGTGTGTGGGAGGTACCTGGTGGAGAGCATAAAGACCATGGCGTCTTCATTCTTCTGATTAAAAGAGTCAATTCGTTCTTTGCTAAACAACAAAAGAAAAAGAAAACACAAAAAGAAGAATGCAATCCCCTAGCTTCAGTCCTAAGACTTAAATGTCTCCTTTTGAGGTGTCTCCTTTTTAGGTGTCTCCTTTTTAGGTGTCTCCTTTTGAGGTGTCTCCTTTAGAGGTGTGTCTGCTTACCGTTCTTGTAGTCCGACGGATCCATCAAGGCGTTCGTGTTTGATTGCTCGCATATCTAAATAGTCGGAGAGGAGGTCTAATACTTGTGTCATTTGAGAGAAAATAAGAGTTTTATGTTTAAATTTAATTAACTTCGGCAGCATTCTGTCGAGACACTCGAACTTGCCAGAGCAGCGTACAAGCATTTCATCGAGTGTATATTCATCTACAAATAAAAACGGATGGTTTGCTATCTTTCTTAATTGCATTAAAGTATTATGTAAACTTCTCTTATTAAAAAACTCTCTCGCAGACCTGTACATACACCCCAAACATACACAGCAATAACAAACTATTTATTATGCATTTCTTTACGAAATACTTACTATAGTTATTATTATTATTATTATTATTATTTAGCTTTACTTCATTTATTACTTAGTTCTGGCGATATTAAAAGACAAGGATGCAGAAACAAACGCGCATACACAATTATAGGGCTTAGGGTTTAGGGTTTAGGGTTTAGGGTTTAGGGTTTAGGGTTTGTACGTGAGTCCTTTATCTTGTAGATTTTTATATACAAGTCTTTGCCACTCTGTGAGGGGGATATGCACTAAGTATTCTTTTTTCTCCGGCATGTCTTTAAGAACATCCTTTTTAATTCTTCTTAAAAGAAAGGGTCTTAAGACTGCATGCAAACGATGAATAACAAGCAGCTGCTCTTCTTCATTTAATAAAGAGCTCCCCCCATTGGCTGTCTCCTGACTTCTATCTGGAGACATCCCGTGCACCTCAAAGGGCTGACTAA
>NW_013548269.1:0-2884 GCF_000499425.1 Eimeria acervulina
CAAACGTTCTTCTGCAAAGGCAAAACCAAACTTAAACTTGCTGATTTCCGACCATTTCTAAGATGCGCGTGCGCTTGAGATCTTTGGAGCGGTGAGACGCAGGGTCACAAGGGTGGCGCACATCCTGCGTAGAACACAAGTCCGCAGGTTAAGCAGGAAAATTATAAATACGCTGCGGCTTGCCCCACGAGGACCACCTTGAACAACGCTATCCCCATGACAACGAGTTGGTACACATAAGAAAAGCGTCGCATGCGCGCACGATCAGTTTTGCATCCCTGCAAGCATGCACAACAAAACACGCACCAAAGCACGCAATTCGTTCCTTCCAGACCGGTCTCTCTTAAGTGCGACGACTCACGAGCTGTATAATCATGGCACGCAAGCGCGCCTTTCATGCACTGCTACTGAACCATTGCGGTTCACACGCCGGACCACAAGTACGCCTAATGGCCAGTTATTTTCAAGGTGACGAGGTCGTCATTGGCTACATTTAGGCCGTGAGGACCCTTCGTTGCAAACCCTGCAATTCCTCTATACAGGATGAATGCAATCACCTCTATTGGTGCTAGGGACTTACTCTCTGGATCAATAAGATTGCCAACGGGGTAACCCTGTACTTCATCCAAGTCAATACCTGGTGCCAGGTGGGGGCTGAGCTCATGTTCACACGCGTAGCATCGTATGATACACAGGGAAACCAAGGAGCATTTCCACCAAGGAATTCAGGCACACCTCTTCGAACTTCACCTGAGTCACAGCCAACGCGCACTCAAAATCGTCTTGAACTGAAGCCCACTTCCTGAGTCGGCGATTCCGCAACGCTATTTTATGCGGATCGCAAATGGCTCTTGCACCGGAAAACTAACGATTCCCCTTTCTACGCTTCGCATCACCCGTTCCTTCAGTCTCCAATACCTGCAGCAATCCATTCTGCTATCCGACGGTGATACATTCCTCGTCCTCAAACGACCTCCTAACGAGAGTACGACGCTTACCCTTAACCCTAAACCCCTAAGCCCTAAACCCCATCGATGAAATTCCTTTGAACTGTAATAGGCACTCACAAGCTGCGTGTGCTCCCTCGCCAACAGCAACTGCCCTGTCTGAGCCTCAACAGAATCACTATCAATGTGGCTGGCCGAACGGCTCGCCAAGCTTTTTTGCAAGGCCGTTCTTCTTTCGCACCATATACCATTCCAAGAAAACTGGCTTCGCGATCAGAGGAAGAACATGGATATCCCCCAGGTGCACTGGTTTAGACTCTGCTTTGACGCCACATCAGAGGACGGGATGCGCTTGTGCGCTTCTGGGGGCTCGTTGTACATGGCGCACAGAACAAGCCTCACTTCGTGCTCCAAAAGTTTCATTTGAATTCTTGGCCATGCCTACGCGCCACTACCTGCATAAGTGCATCCAAGAAAAACAACAACAAACCTGCGAGTGCCTGCCTGTAGGCCCACCACCCATTCTGCCTCACTCTGCGTGCGCCGCCCAAGGCGTTCCGCAGTCTTACAAGCGCCTTGCAATTTCATTCATCTCAGGTGGTTTATTAGCTTGCATTGGTCAGGCGCGCATAGTTCCTTCTTCATAGGAAGGCAAAACAGTATGCCTTCTTCTTGCAGTGCGTAAAGCGCAGCCTTGGAAACTCACGTCCTGAGCCAGATGTTTGGCGAGCTAAGCAATCGCTACTTGTCCTTGCCATCATACGACCTCATTACAGCCACAGTCGAGTGAATATTCACCATCTGGAGCAAAGCACAGCCAGCAATCAGTGCACGCAAAAGCTTGAAGGCTACCCAGACCAGCAGCACAAAGCCATTTCCAGCATCGCCAGCGAAGACACCAAATAGATAGTGCACTTTCATCCCTACATCCAACTCGCAAGACAAACAGCAAAAAAAACAAATGGAGCCTAGTGTCTAGGCATCGTTCGGTGAACCACAAGTTCTAGTGCAGGTGTTTCTGTACATGCGCCAACACACTGCCTGTTCTCGACAGCGCCTGAACTCTCTCAAGCAGCTAGCTTGGTCTGAAGAGCAGATGGCGCTGGCCGGGTGAACTCCAGCGTACTCCAGTGCACTGCTTGCAAGCGGCTAGGTGTCACACAAGTTGTCATTGGAGCTCGTCAGGTCGCCGCCTAAAACCAGCATACTCTCTAAGTACAGCGAGACAACTTAGACAACCGCGGCATATCAGAATTCTGCAGCGCATCCACATGCCAAGGTGCTTCTTCAAAACAGCCATATAAAATAACCGAGTAGATCTGAATAGGTCTGGCTATCCATAAGGGGAGCCCACCGGCATTCTTAAGTGCCCCAACTGAAGGCATCGCACTAATCCTGAAATCCAACTTCTTCATAAGTAATTGGGTCAAGGAACTGACTAGCTGCAGAGAGGACAACGGATCATCGCATCCATCTTACAATCACTATGCTTCAGTGTTTTTGCCGTTGCACTCGCAGTCAAGTGCACGACAACGCGATCTACTACACAGTAGCAACAGCTGAGCTGCATACGCTGTGCAGGCGGTGGTTATGCGTTGTTCGCCGTCCACTCTGGTTTTCACGCGTTCTTCGCCACCCTGCAACGCCAGGCCGCAACCCAAAAATAACACCGATCCCATACAAGAGGGACAAAGGAATTCTAAGAATAGCTATCCCGCATGGCCCCTTTTTCATCTGCATCATGAAGCGCCTTCAATAAAAAGACTCAATCGATTTACACATCCAAACGAACATTGCACGAACTGAGCGGTCGCACGCGTCCGCCTACAGCAACGTCCCGCGCCTCCTCAAAAGTCACCCTTGTCTCGACAATGCGCTCGTTGCTTAGCAGACTAGCAATCTACTTGTTCTCTCTGAATTTACTCAGTAAGGGGTGT
>NW_013548268.1:0-2178 GCF_000499425.1 Eimeria acervulina
ACATATATATATATATATAGGCAGCAAAAGCAAACAAACAAATACATATAATGTATATATATATAATGTATATATATATATGTGCATAAACAAATAAACATACACAAATATATATATATATATATATGTTTGTTTTTATTGTTTGTTTTGTTTTGTCATTGTTGATGATGATAATTATTCAAAGACGGAGATATTATGAGGGCCGAAGAGAGAAAGAGTTTGTTTAGACTGTGAATAAGAAGCGAAGTTAACAATAATATTTTTTTTCTGAAGAAGAAGAAGATAAGAAGTGCAGACACAGCGGGCTGTAGAAGAAGCTGTAGAAAGTAAATGAGTATAAGGTGCTAATAGGATGCCGTCTTTTAATTTACTTAAATCGATTAAAAGAGTTGAAGAGGGTAATTCAGTCCACGGCTGTCCTCTTAATAATATTCTATTTGTTCTTTGTTTTAATCTCATACCCCCGACAAAACAAATACTTTTTTTATGCAGATTTAATAAACCTTGATCTTCATAATTCGGGTGTATAGGCATGTGCATGCGTAAAGTATAGAGAGCATCTTGAACAGTTGTACGGATATCAGAATACAGCAAATTTAATTGTTTTCTTCGACATTTAACTATAAATATCCCGCGACAAGATACTGTTACCCACACTCGCAACAAATGCATCTTTTCTGCGACCTCTGGCGGAACAAAGCGGTGAAAGAGAGATTCAAAACAAGCACGAGAAGCCTGAGGTGTATACACAACGCAACAATAAACAAAACAATTCTTTTTAATATTAAATATATTAATTTATAATTTATATACATCTATATAATATATATATGCATATGTATGTGCATATATATACAGTACATATAATTTAAACGATATATACATAATTTGAACGCATGCAATACAAACATAAATATATTCTTAGCTATTTATATAATATATATATATATACATAATGTATATATATATATATATTCATAATATATATATATATATACATAAAATATATATATATATATATATTTAAAACACATATTATATTATATGATTTAAATGACATTAGCAAACAAATAAACAAATAAATAGAGAAGGCATGAAAGAGTGTAAATTTGTATATGACATATATATACATACATATATATATATATATATACATATATATATAAATTAATATAATATATAAACACATAAATATGTATATTTAAATCATTATTATTACCTCGGATTTGAGAATACTGCGAAGATAGAAAACGAGTATGTACATATATCTATATCTATGTATATATATATATATATATAAATTTATATAATATATACATATAAATATATATAAACATATAAATATGTATATTTATATAATTATGATTACCTCGGATTTGAGAATGCTGCGAAGATAGAGGACAAGATTGACGTTTGTTTCTTTGCTTCCTTCTGCTTCTGCTGCTTCTTGAAGCGCCCACTCAATAGCTCTAAGAGGCGTATTTAAATTATTAATAGGAAGAACGCTAACTTTACCGTCTTCACCTTTAGCAATAGCAGCGAAACTCGGGGTTAAAGAAGTCGCAGATATACTACAAGACTTCATAAAGCGTAGAGCACGCTGTATATACACCTCAGCTAATCTATGAAGCGTCGGATTCATTCCTAATCCTATTCTTACATTTACTTCTATACTTGTTGTATAAGGGCTTTCAAAACTATATACTACAGGTGCGTCTTCATACAAACCCCCTACACCGCTCTTATGACGCTCTAATGCTACAGGGCGAAGCACTAAAACCTATACACAGCAAACGCAAACAAACAAATTTATATATCTTATTTATTTATTTATTTATTTATTTATTTATTTATTTATTTATATTTGAAAGAAATAGATACACATACTTGTGGGTATTAATGCATGTATATGTATATATATATTATATAAACATATTTATAAATGTATTTACATATATATATATATAGATATAGATTAGTATGCATTTTATTATAATATAAATATAAAGATATATGTTGGGTCGTCTCTATGAATAAACACTAAAAGGCAAATCAAGCAAAAGAGAAAATAAAACAAAGAATAAAAAAAGATAATTAAATAAATATAAATAAATAAATAAATATATATTTATATTTATATTTATATTTATATATATTTATAAATATAAATATCAAAAT
>NW_013548267.1:0-2203 GCF_000499425.1 Eimeria acervulina
TGGTGGTGCTGCTGCTGCTGCTGCTGCTGCTGCAGCAGCAAAAGGAGAGCAGCAACAGTTTTCATATGATGGAGAGAGAAGAAAAGAATATGCAAACAGCAAAACAAAGTACTCACCTAGACCCGCAGCAAATGCTGCAGCAGCTGCTGCTGCAGCAGCAGCAGCAGCAGCACGAATGGAAGCAGAAGGAGACACTGAGGGAGGAAGACCAGATGCAGCAAACCACGCGGCAACAGCAGCAACAGCAGCAAGCCGCGGTACTGCTGCAGCAGCATACAGCGAAATGCTGTCGCTCATTAACCAATCTCTACCGCCCCGCAAGTCAGGTGTATGTGCAGCTCAAGATGAAGAAGCAGCAGCAGCAACAACAGCAGCAGCAGCAGCAGCAGGAAATAGCGTGCAGAAGAGTGAAGCAGCAAATGCTGCAGAAGAAGCTGCTGCTGAGCCCAGCAACAGACAGACAGTGGATAGCCAGCTCCTTGCTGCTGCTGTTGCTGCTGCTGCTGCTGCATGTGAAGCACAAAGCTACAGCAGCTAGCAGCAGCAAACCGCAGAAGCAAATTCTTCTCTTCGCAGCAAATACTTCACGCCTGAAGCCAGGACCGCTTTTGAAACACCACCCGCAGCAGCAGCAGCAGCAGCAGCAGCAGCAGCAGCAGCAGAAACAGCAACAGCAGCAGCAACAGGAGTAAGTGTTGCTGTGTATATTTGATGTTGCGGTGTACGTACACCGCATGCAGCAGACCATCCGACTGATGCAGAGGGCAGAGAAGCAATTCTTTTTTTTCATTGATACGATGAGGCAGCGCCGCTCTTCCTTCTTCCTGCTGCAGCAGCAACAGGAGCACCTTCTTGCTGCTGCTGCTGCAGCAGTAGCAGCAGCAGCAGCAGCAGCACCTGCAGCAACAGCAGTAGCCGTAGTTACTGCTGCTGTAGGTGCAGCAGCAAGAGCTGCAGGTGCTCCAGTAGCAGCTGCGGCAGCAGTAGCAGCTGCTGCACAAGTAGCAGCTGCTGCAGCAGGAGCGGCAGCAGGAGCCTCAGCAGCAGCAGCAGAAGCAACAGCAGAAGCAGCAGAATTGCAGCGCGAGGGAAGAAGGGCTATTAGCTCATCAATGAGTTAGAGGGTAGTTCAGCTTTGTGTGTCTGCAGATGAAAATAAATAAATTTAAATAATAATTAATAAATAATAATAATAAAATAATAATAATATAATAATAATAATAATAGTATAAGATGCAAGTGACTCCTTATTATGTATATGTATTCTATTTATTATTATTTATATATATTTATATTTATTTATTATTATTTATATTTATTTATATTTATTTATTATTATTTATATTTATTTATTATTATATCTGTCTGTTCACGCACCCCTCTGTATCTTTTCTGTGCAAGTTCCTCATCGCTTTGCTTACTTAATAAACAAATACAAATCTATATGTCTTTTCGTGTTCTTTGCTGTTGCTGCAACAGCAGTAGCAGCAGCAGCAGCTGTTACTGCTGCTTTATAGCATAGAAACAGCAGCAGCAACAGCAGCAGGTGCTGCTGCTGTTTCTGCTGCTGTTTCTATGCTTGTTAGGACCCCTAAGTATGCAATATGTGTGTATAGATGTGGTTGTTAGTATTTATTATAAATATAAATATTATTATTTATTATTTATTATTATTTATTATGAATAAACACCGCAACTACCGCCTCTTTGTTTTGCTCTCTACTTCTTCTCTCTTTCCGCAATTCAAATAAATAAATAAATAATAAACAATTAAATAAATAAACAATTAAATAAATAAATAAACAAATAAAACAAACAAACAAAGAAACTCTTTTCAGTCTTTCTGTCTCCCTAATCAATGTTTTCTTTCTTATGCATTATTTATTATTATATTCATTAGTATTTATATTTACTATTATTTATATTTATTACTATATTTATTAGTATTTATATTTATTAGTATTTATATTTTCATCTCTACTGCACGCGCACATCACTTAGCGGCGTGACAGAGAAAAAGGTATCAGGAAGTCGAAGCCCCGAGGAGTTAAATAGTATTATATATATACTAAGTATATATATATATATTTGAATATATATATATATATATATTTATTTATTTAGATTTATAGTTATGTTTATGTAGAAACATCCTGTCTGCATACAAACTACAGTCGGGGTTTCTGAGTAGATAAGTAGCATT
>NW_013548266.1:0-2167 GCF_000499425.1 Eimeria acervulina
GGGGGGGGGGGGGGGGGTTGATGAAGCAATTTGCTGCTAAGAAGAATTACGGTTAGCTAGCCAACGTCGCTGCTGCTCTGCTCGCAGGCGCTGCAGCTCTTCATCGTTCAGCTGCTGCTGCTGCTGCCGCTGCTGCTGCGGCCGATGCTGCGGCTGTTGCTGTGCTTGCTGATGCTGCATGATTTGCTGTTGCTGCTGCACCTTTTCCTGCACCTGCTGTTGCTGTTGTTGCTGCTGTTGCTGTTGTTGCTGCTGCGGTTGCTGCTGCAGCTGCTGCTGCAGCTGTTGCTGCTGCTGTAAGATCCAGGTCGCGGGAAGCGCAGCTTCGAGGGGAGGGGGTGCAGCAGCAGCAGCAACAGCAGCAGCAGCAGCAGATGAATAAGGGTGAGCAGCAGCTGCTGCTGCAGCAGGACCAACGCCCAACGCCTGCCACGAAACCACCGGCGCAGCAGCAGCAGCAGCTGCTGCTGCTGCTGCAGGAGGTGCAGCAGCAGCACCAATCCAAGCAGGGTTGCTGGAGACCCCTGGTAATGCACCGAGCAAAGAAGCCTGCTGCAGCAGCTGCTGCTGCAGCAGCTGCTGGCTAAAGAGTTGCTGCTGCAGCAACTGCTGATGCTGCTGATGCAGCATAAGCTGCTGCTGCTGCAGCTGCTGTGGAGTTAAGACTGTAGATGCTTGCTGCTGCGGTGAAGCAGCACCTCCTAGTTCCTGCTGCTGTTGCTGCTGCTGCACCATTTGCGGCGCACCTGCAACAGCAGCAGCTGCAGCAGCAGCAGCAAGACGCGCTTGCTGCAGCTGCACAATCTGGGCCTCGACAATCCATAGCGCAGACTGCAGCCGATAAGCCTCGCACTGAGCAGCAGCAGCAGCAGCAGCAATGCATGCACATGAATATGTAGGAGCAGCAGATGCAGAAGCAGCAGCAACAACATATGCGCATAAATATGCAGCAGCAGCAGGAGCAGCAGCAGAAGCAACAGCAGCAGCATATAAGCATGAGTATGCAGCAGCGGCAGCAGCAGCAGCAGAGGCAACAGCAGCAGCACATAAACATGAATAGGCAGCAGCAGCAGCAGCATAAGTACATAAATATACACCAGAGACCGCAGCAAGTGCAGCAGCAGAAACCACAGCAGCAGCAGCAACAGCAGCAGGGCAAAGCAGAGAGTCCCTCCCGCAACGCATGCAGCCCCAAAATAAATAAGACGACAGGCAAGCAAGGAGACACCAGAGAGAGCACCAAGAGAGACAAAGTGCAGCAGCAGAAAAAAGAGACAAAGTGCAGCAGCAGCAGCAGCAACAGCAGCAGCAGCAGCAGCAGCAGCAGCAAACTGACGAAGTAAAGGGAGGAGCGAAGCGCAGCCAGAAGCCCCTCTGTCTGCTGCTCCCGCTGCTCTTGACGTTCACCCCAGCTTCCGTATCCTTGCTGCGCGTTGCTGCTGCTGCTGCTGCTGCTGCTGCTGCTGGGGGTTGTTTCTGCAGCAGCAGCAGCAGAGGGAGGCCTCCGCCTCGCTCCTAAAGCCTGCTCTGAGAAGAGAGAGAAAGCACCAAATAAATTGCTGCTGCTGCTGCGGCTTGTAGCAGAATTGGGGCGTGACGCGTTGCTGCTGCTGCTGCTGCTGCTGCTGCTGCTGCTGCCGCTGCTGCTGCCTGCTTGGCGGCTGCTGTCTCTCTGTGAAGCCGATCCAGAACCTTCCACCCCTGCTGCAGAAGCAGCAGCAGGTGACCCTGCTGCTGCAGCTGCTGCTGCATCACCTGCTTGCTGCTGCTGCTGCTGCTGCTGCGCTGCTGCTGCAGGTCTGGGTGGCTCTACAGGAATATCAGCACGACAGGTCGGGCAAGACTGCTGCTGCACCAACCAAGCCCTGAACAAAAACAAACAAAAACACTCAAGCTGCTGCTGCTGCTGCTGTTGCTGTTGCTGTTGCTGTTGCAGTGTATGTATTGTGAGGCTGGGGCGCATGCAGACTTAGATGAGGGTGTATATGCGCAGGTATTTGGGGTGTATAGGGAGCTAACTGCTGCATAAATATATCTAACTGAGGCATAAATGTATATAATTGGGGTGTATAGGGAGCTAATTAGGGTGTATATGGAGGTAATTGAGAGATAAATGTACATAATTAGGGTGTATAGGGAGGTAACTGAGAGATAAATGTACATAATT
>NW_013548265.1:0-3260 GCF_000499425.1 Eimeria acervulina
CCGCCTGTAAAAGGACGCAGCGCAGAGCGTTGTTGACTTGCGTTGATGTGCAACCAAACGTACTTTTGTTTGTGGGTGGTGGCATCGTGCAGTGGGCCCATGGAGGCGACGGTGCGAACCACCATTTTTCCGTTAGCCAGTGCCCTCATATATCATGCAATCTACTCACCAAAGAGTAGACCTTTTGGGTCAGTGGTCGCGCCAGCGATGTTCTGTGTCGGTGCTTTGCAGCGGCAAACCAGGGAGCGTGCGTTAGGTTGGATGCTTCGCATCGTTGTCTGACACAAAGTGCGGACCTCATCCTGGGAGGTTTCAGAAACACGTTACGGCACTTGATGCAGATATTGAACACTCTGAGAGGGAGCGCGTTAAGCTTCGATGGCTTAGATAGATGCTCGACAGTCGCATACAGCTGTTTGCCCGCAACCCAGTGGGATGCTAAGCGGCATGCTCGGCAAATGCAGTAGCAGTGGAAGTATTTGCTTTGAGGAGAATACATGGCTGGTAGCGCAGGTAGCAGCCATGTTGGCTATCTGGAGGCTTTGATGTGTCGTACAGTTTTAATGGAATTCAGGAATGAAGGTATGCTTGTTTTGTGTGGATTCGTTTGCATTGGTGCATCCTGGTATGTTCCAACAGGAGCTTGGGATAGTGTGCAGAGTGCAGATGCACTGTCTTCCAAAAGCCGTGAAGGAATGGTACTCCGCACAAGGCGGATTGCTGGGTGCCGATAAGAAACTTAATCTGCAGCGTCGGCTGTGATGTGGCTGTATAGGGTTTAGCAGCGATTGGCAGAGCATAGTACACATAACTGTGCGGCAGTGAAAGCCAGTCTCTCTTCAAGGCGCAGAGCGGCACAATCAAGTGATTTGTAAGGCAGGCTCCTTTCTGAGAATTAGGATGCCTGATTATCTGACGTGATGCCCCGCTATGTCAAGTGCCACCTACGCTTGGCTCAGCGCGTACGATGGCATCTCTTGGGCGCTTCACGTCTGGGCTGTCTATGGCCCGCTAAACAGAAAAAAGCTGTAGACTTCACCATCATTGCCTTCACTGAGTTCAGTCGTTGCAAGCAACAGGTAGCTTAAGTTTTTTCAAGCACCCACAGTGCATTCGTAGGTTAAGCATCCCGTACTGGGAGACTTTGGGACGGCCGGCGCAAGCCTGGTGTGCTCCAGGCAAAAGCCTGCGACATCATTGTAAAGTTGCAGTGAGAATCGCCGTTGAATTCATTTGTATATCAGCACAATAACTAATTTGGGATTTAGGTAGTGCGTGCATATGCAACGTGCCGATCGTCAGTAGCAGAGAAGCCTTATATGTGCAGGAGGGTACTTCTGCCTGGAAGACCCCTGCCTGGAAAAGTAGGGTTATTGATCACATGCTCTGTCACGTACCGGCTGGCCAAGTTGGAGTGAGATTGTGCATCTATCTGGGGAATTTACCCTGAATTTGTACAGCCTGAAACCTGACACTGAAACAGCAGCATTCTCTGCCCGTATACTGGGCAGGCAATTTGCATTAGCAATGATCTGCTTCTTTGTTAGTATGCGTTTGTGTGTCTCTGTGGGGGTGTGCGTACCTATGTATCTGCATGGTCATGTTTTTTGTATAGCCTAGCTAAGCAATTCAACGGAACAGTCATCAATAGGAAGCAGCCATTCAATGTAATGCTTGACGGCAGTGATCGCTCTAGCATTGAGGCGGCTGACTGGCATTAACTGACATGGCAGCCAAGCTCCTCACAATGAGGTGGTCTATTCACATAAAGGCGAAGCGGTCTACTGTGCAAATCGTTGCACATGTCTGGCACCGACTATTTGATGCCTAACAACGTGTGCAGCATCAGCATCAGTGGAGTTAGCAGAGCACCATGCTATGCTGTAAGGGCATTTGGCGCCGCACTCACATCTTCTACGCAAAAACGCTCTCTGTATCAGACGAGGTGCATTGGTATTACTGGAGGCCAATATTCAGGGTGTTTACATTATTGACAAGAGCGTAGATGACAGCGTCGAAACACCCAGCTAAACATGCTATTGCCAGGAGATTGTCGATCAGCCAGACATGAAGAGACATGCTTTTCCAGTCTTACTACAGCACTAATCCGGCTTACCATGTGGCATTCAGCCAGTGCGCATATATATCATGAGCTCGCTGCAATAAGAAGAAAACCTTGAATATCTGTCGCTCCTCATGCTGTGTTCTCTCTTGCAGATGCACGCTAAGGAAAACCACCAACTGCCTTTGTTGCGTTGAACGATTAGCGCCACTATCGCGAACAAATAAGGTTCCCTGACAAGGTGCACCAAATGCTGATATTGAAACAGTTGATGGAAAATGCCCACACCTTTAAAGACTCGCGCAGATGAGCGTCAGTTGCACACAGCTGCTCGCTTCCAAGGCAAGTGGATGCTAAGCGCTTTTTGTGATGCATGCTGTGGGAGGGCCAATATATGCACTGAAGGGACTAGATAGCCTGTTGTGCATCCCGCCTGCGTGTCGCTAACAGGACTTTTCGCTATCGGAAGGGCTGGATCTAGCGGTAGTTCCCCAAGTTGTTTTAGTAGAGTGCAGGAATGAAGGAGTGTTTGGTGTGTGTGGATTCGTGGACATTCGTTCATGCTGGTATGTTGCAGTAGGAGCTTGGGTTAGTGTGCAGATTTTAGGTACACTCTCTGCCAAGCGCCGTGACGGAACGACGGTTCTGTATGGATTCGTGGACATTCGTTCATCCTGGTATGTTGCAGTAGGAGGTTGAGATAGTGTGCAGAGTGCAGTTGCACTCTCTCCCAAAAGCCGTGGCAGAACGGTGCCAGTACAAGGTTGCTTGCTGGTTGCCCATTAAAAGCTTAATCTGCGCCATCTATGTATATATGTGCGTAGCGGGTTTTTGCCAATGCCTGTGCCTATGTCATCTATGTGCGTAGATGCGAATTGCCGCCTACCGCTCACGTTCATAAACTGTCGTCCGTGTTGTGTTTTAACTGTTCGGCAGTGAAAGCCAGGGTCCCCTTAGCGCTCACCGCGGCACAATCGAGTGGTTTGGAAAGCTGGCGCCTTCTTGAGGATTAGGGTGCCTGATTATCTGACATGAGTTCCAGCTATGCCAAATGCCACCTATTTTTGGCTCAGCGAGTACGATGGCATCACTTGGGCGCTTCACTTCTGGGCTGTCTATGGCCAGCTGCACAAGTGAAAAACTGCAGAGACTTCACCATCATTACCTTCACTGGAGTTCAGTCGTTGCAAGCAGAAGG
>NW_013548264.1:0-2474 GCF_000499425.1 Eimeria acervulina
CAGTGTTGGTTGCGTGTCGAATGCCAGGGAATGGAGTGGAGGTGGACAGGTCTGCGTGACTGGCGTGTTGATTCAGCCAGTGCGTTTGGTTCTGCAGCAGCACTTGTGGAAGTGCGGGACGGAGGTCAACAATGATTGCGTGGAGTGCATGATTTGGAGGGATGACGAACTGTTTTCGGTGCCTTTTGTTTGTGGCGTGGACGTTTTGGTTGCGTGCCTGTTGCGGTGAGGTGGCGTCCGGTGAATGGCGGTGAGTGGGTTGCAGCTTGCGTTTTGGTTGTCTTTGGTGCCTGGCAGGCGAGCCTCTTTCGGGCAGATCCAGATATGGGACGGAAGGCTTGTTGGCGTTTGAGCAGCCGTTTCACCCGCGTGCGTGCTTGATGGGCGATGGGTTATGGGCGAAATAGGTGCGGAGGGGGGGGATGTATGCGAACGTTTGCGGAGTGTTGAGGAGAGGCAGTGCACAGGAGCTTGTTCACGAGTAATGGCGAATGACATTGCGCATAGATTGTAAGCACTGCGAAGCTTTGAAGCGATCTGGAAAAGGCAATTGACGTCTTTTGATGTTGGATGCCCTGCCGAGTTGCCTTGGGTCTTGAATTGCGTGAAAAGTTGCGTGGGTGGTCTGGGCGCGTACGAACGTTTGCCACGAGAACATGGTGACTCTGCAAAGGCCGGCATTGCACGATGTTATGTGGGTTCATCGAATAATCCAGTAGCAACATAGATCTGGTGTCGGATGTCAAGGGATGGAGTGGGGGAGGTCACGACTGCTTCGCTGGCCTGTTGATTCAGCCAGTGCGATTGGTTTTGCACCACTGTTTGCAGTTGGGCACGGGTATCAACAATGATTGCACAATTTGGAGGGGCGGCGAACTGTTGTGGATGCCGTTTGTGTGTCGCCACGGTGTTTCGGTTGCGCGCGTGTTGCGGTGCAGTGGCGTACTGTGAATGGCGCTGGGTGCCTTGAGAGTTGCGCTTGCGTTGGCCTTGGTGGCTGGCAGGCAAGGACATCTATTGGGCAGATACTTTTGTGAGACGGAAGGCGTGTTGGCGTTTGAGCTGGCGTGTCACCCGCGTTTGTGCCTGATTGGCGATGGTTTATGGGCGAGATAGGGTGAGGAGGGAAGGCGAGCTATGCGAGCGTTTGCGGGGTGTTGAGGGGAGACAGTGCAAGGCAGCCTGTTCAGGAGTAGTGGCGAATGGTTACGCACAGATTGTACGCATGGCAAATTCTTCGCTGGCCCTGGAAAAGGTAAATGCGCTCTTTTGATGCTGGATGCCCTGTCGAGTTGCCTTAGGCCTTGAGATGCGTGGAAAGCTGCGTCGACGTCGGTGGTCTGTACGTGTAGGAAAGTTCGCCACGAAAACATGGTGGCTCTGCGAAGGCCGACATTGTACGATGTTACTTGGGTTCATCGGGTAAGTCCAGTAGTAATAAGGGTCGCGTGTCGGATGCCAAGGAATGGGAGTGGAGGAGGTCACGACTGCGGGGCTGGCCTGTTGATTCAGCCAGTGCGTTTGGTTTTGCACCACGGTTTGCAGTTGGGCACGCTTGCCAACAATGATTGCATGTTTTAGAGGGACGACGAACTGTTGTGGGTGCCTTCTGCGTGCGGCGACAACGACCTTTCGGTTGCTTGCCTGATGCGTTGCGGTGGTGTGCTGTGAATAGCGCTGGGCGGGTCTCGGCTTGCCGTTTGGTTGTCTTTGGTGTCTGGTAGGCAGGGATGTCGTTCGGGCAGATACAGATATGAGACGGAAAGCGTGTTGGCGTTTGAGCAGGCGTATTACCCGTGTGTGTGCTTGATGCGCGATTGGTTGTGGGCGAGATAGGCGAGGAGCAAGGCGAGCTGTGCAAGCGTTCCCGGGGTGTTGAGGAAAGAGAGTGCAAAGCAGCTTGCACACGGGTAGTGGTGAATGGCGCTACGCACAGACGGTACGCATTGCGCAACTTTGGAGAGATATGAAAAACGCAAGTGACCTCTCTTGGTGGTGGAGGTACTGTCGGGTTGTCTTGAGCTTTAAGGTGTGTGGAAAGCTTCATCAGTGGTCCCTGCGTGTACCAAGGTTCGCCTCGGCGACACAGTGGCTCTGCGAAGGCCGACATTGTACGATATTACTTGGGTGCATGATGAAATTCAAGTGGAAGTGTTGGTTGGGTGTCGGATGTCAAGAAATGGAGTGGAGGTGGACACGTCTGCGGGACTGGCGTGTTGATTCAGCCAGTGCGTTTGGTTCTGCAGCAGCACTTGTGGAAGTGCGGGACGGAGGTCAACAATGATTGCATGGATTGCATGATTTGGAGGGACGACAAACTGTTTTCGGTGCCTTTTGTTTGTAGCGTGAACGTTTTGGTTGCGTGCCTGTTGCGGTACGGCCGTGTCCGGTGAATGGCGGTGAGTGGGTTGCAGCTTGCGTTTTCGCTGTCCTTGGTGCGTGGCAGGCACGGATGTCATCCGGGCAGATACAGG
>NW_013548263.1:0-1804 GCF_000499425.1 Eimeria acervulina
CGCCGTCCCGTAATGCCCAGATGAGAGATGCTGACGCACTAGAAGTTAAAGCTAAGGCCGTGTTCAGCCTAGAAATCAATTGTTTATCTGCGTAGCTACAAGTCTCCGCACTAAACCCGTTGCCTACAGTAAAGAAAGTCGTCATGAGTAAAATGCCTCCTGCTAGTCTTCGGGCACTAGCTTGTTGTCGGAAAACAGCAGACACTGAGGCAACATCCTTCACATCAAACCTCACGCTAGGCTAAAGCGATGGAACATCACAGTATGTTCACTCGCCTTGCATGTCGTAATGGTCCTCACATAGTGATTACGGTAGCCATTGACCGTTTCGGAATGATGCTGTGCCAGCCCGGTAGAGGAAAAACATTAAGTGAAGCAATACTCTCAGCAGGTGTGTTATAGGATCTTTCCGGTCCTCCCGCTGTCTTTGCTGCTGCTGTTGCCGTTCTTTCCGCTGCCACTTCCAAGTAACTGTTCCCAGGGACCCTACTGCTGCGCCTTCTGCTACACTTGCGCCTAAACCAAATATTGAAAAAGAAGTGGCAGATTTACAGGGTTTTCCAACAGGCCGCTCATTAGGGAGAAACCGTCTGCGCAGAAGCTCCGGTGGCGATCTCCAGCTACAGCCCTGAAAAAGTGTGTTATCGAGAGATGCGCTGAGCTACTAGTAGGTAGACGAGGAAGAGTATATCACAACGAAAAGTTGGTTCCACAGAGCAGCTATATAAAGATATGTAAGCCCCATATACATATATATATGTATACATATGTATACATATATATATATATAAGCCGCTATGCGCATGTTTCAAAGCAACTGCCAACGCACAGCTGTATCCGGCCCAGCCTCCGTCCTCCTGCGGACGTTCACGCTTGCCGTGGCCGCCTCTGAGTCAAGAAATGCGCGAAGAGATTGTGGAATCGCTTCGCATAAGCCCATGCAGGTGTTTGTTGTCCTGGCAATTTAACATAATGTTGTCTTTGGTATCTGCTGGTTGTTACCGGCGTGTACACGTCTTCAGCCCCCTCCAGCCAGGCCCTCTCGCAATGACGCTGCTTTCGATTTATGGAAGGAGTTCTGTGATTCGATGAGCAGTTTTAGGAGACCAAAATTGAAGGGAGGCTGAGCTCCCCACGCTGGGGATAAGTTGACGATGTATGCCAGCGCGTTAACCCGACAACGAACTGCAAGGGGCCTTATTCAAGGGACGGTGAGATTCTTCCCCTTCTTTCCCTCCTATACGCTTCAAGCCCTGGGCATGCGCCCAGAACTCCCCCCATAAATTGAAAGCAACGTCATTGCGAGAGGGCCCAGCTGGAGGCGGCTGAGAACGTGTACACGCCGGTTACAACCAGCAGGTGGGGAGTGTGTGAACCCGTTAAAAATAAAGCGCTTGAGTTGAAAGTGATTTGCGGACGCCGCCCTTCGTAGTTTCCCACAGGCGTTCTTGTGCTCCTCTCATCCATTCCCGTGCCGCGGCAAGCTAGGCACCCGGAGTTGGATTGCAACATGCAGGTCTATCGTCGGGTCAAAAAGATGTCTTTCTGCGTAGGGAAGGGATCTCGGACAGCAACAGGTGAAAGACTGCTTTGCTGCATTATGAACTCATTCCACTTTTATGGTTTTTTTCTTTCTCAAATCTCTGAAATACCGCACCAGTAGGTGGTTGGTACGTTCAGTTCGACTGCCTGCCTTCGGTGGTTCGCGGTAATCATGCTACGGCCAGTATCGAGCTGCTTTATAATTTCACCCCAGAAGGCGCTAAGGAACTCTGGATCACTGACCGTAATGGTGCTTTTTGGG
>NW_013548262.1:0-2538 GCF_000499425.1 Eimeria acervulina
CTTCCCTTCTGTGTGCTTGCAGAACTTTCTACCTCTCGAACAGCTCGAGGCGCATGAGTTCCTCACATCTATCGTCTCCCTAGTGTAAGACTTTCGCTGAAGTCGCACAGTTAATGGGCTTCCTTAGCAGGCGCACTACTTATTAATTAGTACATCTAATTAATACGAGGAACCTGAATGAGGGCACAGCGCACTACTTTGTGCAGCCTGCAGTCTCATGCTCAAGCAATCTTCAGTCTGCGTTACATGAAGCCCCACGAACAGAATGAAGCAAAGATAGTCACTGCCGAGCTATGAACAGCTTACGCGTTCAAACACTAAGGGTTTCAGCCTGTAGAGTTTCCTTTTGCTTGTAAGGAAGCCCTTTGATCTACGCTGCGTCGCTGCATCAGCATAATGGCTACTCCATTTGTGGCCCTGGGGGGAGTAAACAAGAGGAGGAAGACGTAAATGGAGGGAAATTAAATGTTAAAAACAGCGATGCCGTTAATTATGCAGACTGCATGTGAGGCTTGTTTTTTGCAGGCGTCTTTACAGCGGTGACTTCTGCATGCTGCTCTACATCATTTTCGGGATATGTACGTTTGGCGGCAACGCATTGTTTTTTGTCTTGTTGATATTTCTGCTGCTCAAACTCAAAGCCTCATGCACCGCCACTCTGCTGGCCCACATGGCCTCCGTCTTCGGCCTCTGGGACGCGGAATAACACCGAGGATGCTTCACATACCTAATATATATTATCTATATATGTATACATATATACATATACATACATGCTTATTATTTATATTATAAATGTGTATATTATATGAATGCACATTATGTACTATATAAATACCGGCATTCCCTAGATGTTAGTTCATTATCACAGCTTCCCATTAGCCGCTGCCTTGCGCCTTCTGGTGGCAGTGTTGTTTGGATATGTACGTCGACTCAATGTAGATGCTCGTTTGGGGCTACTTAACCGTATAGCTAGTACTGCTGCTACAGAGTTAGCGGCAACGGCAACAGAAGTTGCACACGGAACCTTGATTTGTTGGGAGGCGACTTTTGAGGGGGAGGCTGAGGCCTTCGCAGCGGTAGGGGGCAGTGGAAGCCCTTTGAGGATTGAAGGGCTCTTCAATCTTCAAAGGGCCTCCGCTCTTTCAGTGCATGCAGTACAAAGGGGAAGTCCGCTAATACGCGGGGTGTATGTACAAGACATAGTTCGAACAGCGAGAAGGGACGAGAAACCTCCCTTCAGACTTCCATTTATTTATTTTTGCTGGATTCCCTACACTAAGGGCATAGGTTAGTGTATATAGCTGGATTCCCTACACTAAGGGCATAGGTTAGTGTATATATATATGCATTCATCAATACCTATTTCCATAGATATTTACATATATCTAATATATATGCATTGTGCTTTTCTGATCTATACATATTCCGTATGCTACGCCACGATCCCCCTGAAGGCACTACAGGTTTACTGAGGTGATCGCTTCAGACAGAATATGGAAGTGAAAAGAAAAAACAAAATTGAGTTGTTGAAAACGCGTCATCTGAGTAGACAGTTCTATGTGAATATACGCACGTTTTTTACATATATTCATATATGTATATGCAGATATACGCATATGCGTATATGCATATTCGCATGTGCAATATACGCACATACCAAGTTAAATATTATGCATGCGTGTGCCTACAACCTATACATAGATGCACATATTGTAAACATGTTGAGGAACGCCTCTAAAGCAGGCGGCCACAGCCTATCAGGCAGTGTGGAGGCTGAGGGCTTTTGTTTTGTTTAATAGAGACAGCTTGTAAATAAAGATGGCATACTTAGTACTATCGCAATGTAAATATTATGCCTCCACACGGAAATGAAGGAAGAAGGGCAAGGACGTTAGTCGTTCTCCAAAATTGGCACGCGTACTTAGTGCCGCTTCTCATTTGAAGGGAGACGACAAGATTTTCACATCGTGCATTTGCAGCTGCCCCGAATTTTTAACTGTTTTAAATGCAACTGCCCGCTGCGTTTTGTAAAAAACATAGAGGAGGCGATGCCTCGTATTTGTTTACAGCTTTCATTGTTGTGCTGATGCATCGTTGGGTTAAAAAACGTCGAGCCTGGCCTCCGCTGCACAGTAAAACCCTTCCTCTTTAAACCGATTATCTATTTAAAAACCAAATGCCAGCGTGTCAAGGATTACTTAAGAGTACATGAGTAAAAATGCATATATGGACGTACCTGATGTATCAACATACACATATTCGATGCGCGAATTCCACACATGTTCATTGCAGTAGGCGTGTTGCTGTTAACCTTGCTTACAAAGCAATTAATGCACTTGCTTCTGCTACTGCAACGGAAAACTACGCCACTTCTTTGCTGATGCAGTAGTAGCCTTTCACAAGCAGGATTGCTGCTCCTTCATGTAGCGGTTGCAGGCGCGACGAAGGGCATCAACCCACCCCACAGGGGCCTTTGCAGCTGCTGAGTTCACTAGCCACTGCAGCGCAGACATATATATATATATATATATATAT
>NW_013548261.1:0-2250 GCF_000499425.1 Eimeria acervulina
AACAACAACAACACCAACAACAACAACAACAACAACAACAACAACAACAACAACAACAACAGCAACAACAACAACAACAACAACAACAGCAACAGCAGCAACAGCAACAGCAGCAACAAAACAAATATTGTCTTTACCTACAATTGCTATTAGCCCTGCTGTTTATATACAGCAGCAGCAAAACAAACAAACAAACAAATAAATAAATAAATAAATAAATAAATAAATAAATAACAATCTACTTTATTGGTCATCTTTGTTTGTTTTTCTCTTTTTTTTATTACAAACAAACAAAAACAAAAAAATTTCTAAGACAAATTAAAGACATGCAGCAACGTAGCCACCATCTATGTTGCTGGTGCTGCTAATTGTGCTGCTGCTGTTGCTGCTAATTGTGCTGCTGCTGCTGCTGCTAATTGTGCTTCTGCTGTTGCTGCTGCTGCTGCTGATTGTGCTGCTGCTGCTGCTAATTGTGCTGCTGCTGCTGCAGCTGCTTTGTTTGCTGTGCTACCCTGCTTTTGCTGTTGCTGCTGCTGCTGTTTCTTCTGCTGCGCTGCTGTTGCTGCTGCTGTTGCTACTGCTGCTGTTGCTGCTGCTGCTGCTTGGCGTGCATTATTTTTTGGATTTGTTTCTTTTTGTATTTGTTAACTTAGTAGTGTTTGCCTTATAAGGGAGCCTATATTCTTGTCTCTTCTCTCTGTTTATTTGCTGTCTTTATGCATATTATTAATATATTATTGTTTATTTTTATTAATTAGTATTATTATTATTGTTTAGAAGCAGCACCTCTTCATTATAATGAAATAGAAAGAATTAATAAACGCACAAAGAGTCCCCATGCCCCAAAATAGGCTTCTGCTGCTGTTGCTGCTGCTGCTGCTGCTGCTATTTCGTGCAGCAGCAGCTGCAGCAGCAGCAGCAAATAGCTTTGTATAAAGCCCCAGCTCCTCTAATAAAAGCCACCAATATAAACATAAACCAAAACATGTACATGCAGCTGAGCATAAACAAATAAACAATAAACATATCCTAGAAAAGACTGTCTACCGATAGGAAGCAAATTTCTCTGCTTTATACCGCATGCAGTTAGCCCCCAAATAACTCCTTTTAAGGCAAACAAGCGCAGCCTACTCTGGATATATAAAACAAAATAACAAAACGCGATAAACCTTACTCTTAGGGGCCGCCCTTCATCCCCCCTTGAACACCATACAAGGGCCCCTAAGAAGGGCGTACAGGGGCCCCTAGTAGGGTCTTTAGAGGGGTAATAGAGGGGCCCCTAGAGGGGTAATAGGGGGGTTACCAGAAGGGCAATAGAGGGGCAATAGTGGGGTCCTTATAGGGGCCCCTTGAGGGGCAGCAGAGGGGCAACTAATAGGGGCAATAAGGGGGCCCCTTGCGGGGCGGTTGAAGTGCAATAGAGGGGCCCCCATAGGGGATATAGATGGGCCCCTTTCGGGGGATAGAGGGGCCCCTATAGGGGCCCTATAGGGGCCCTAAAGGGGCCCCCAAACGGGCAATAGAGGGGTAATCGAAAGGCCCCTTGGGGGCAGCGAAAAGGCCCCTAGAAAGGCCCTAAAGAGAAAATAGAGGGGCCCCTCTAATGCCCCTTTGGGGCCTTAGAGGGGCCCCAAAGGGGCATTAGTAGGCCTCTTCAGGGGGCAGTGGAGGGGCCCTAATGGGGACCCTTGTGAGGCGCTAGAGGGGCCCCTAGAGGGACCCTACAGGGGCCCCTAAAGGCCAATAGAAAGGCCCCTACGGGGCAATAGAAAGGCCTCGAAGGAGGCAATAGAGGGGCCCCTACAGGGGCCCTAAGGAAGCCCCTAAGGGGGTAACAGAGATGCCCTTAAGGGGGTAATAGAGGGGCCCCGACAGGGGCCCCGAAGAAGGTAATAAAGGGGCCCTAAAAGGGTACCAAAGAAGGTAAGAGAGGGGCCCCACAGGTGCGCCTAGAGAAGCGCTAGGGGCGCCCGTAAGGGAGAATAGAGGGGCCCCTAAGGGGGCAATGGAGGGGCCCTAATGGGGCCCCTTGTGCGGCGCTAGAGGGGCCCCCAGAGGGGACATAAAGGGGCCCCTAAGGCGGCAATAAAGGGGCCCCTAGAGGGGCCCCTCGGGAGACAACAGAGAGGCCCCTCTAGGGCCCCTCTGTTGCCCCTTTGGAGCCCTAGAGGGGCCCTAGAGGGGCCCCGAAAGGAGCCCTAGAGGGGCCCTTTAGGGGCCCTAAAGGGGCCCCTAGAGGGGCCCCCTTGT
>NW_013548260.1:0-2515 GCF_000499425.1 Eimeria acervulina
GAACCACTCAGACCTTTCTAAACAGCTGGACGCATACCGCCGCTGCGTTCTCCTGCGCAAACCGTTACTCAAACACCAAGCTGTCATCGCCACACGCCTCATACTCTATTCCCTCCTCTGTCAGTTCAACTGCGCCTGCCTGCAAAAGCATACCCCTGCAGCCCATAACTCTAGTATACCCTCAACTACGCATCCTCGCTTCACCGTGAAATTGTACGTACATCCTGTATTTCAGTCTCCAACACGAGCTATGCAGGCTAGTATACAACCAGCAAGTCGTATGCAGTTCCCCTGTCGCTGCTGCAGATATACGCAAGCTGCGAACCACATTACGTGACGCTTCCCAAATCCTCCTGTGGCTCATCCCTGCTGCATGCTAATGCCTGGGCACTCTTCCCCTGCCACCCAGTGGCATACACGAGGTTCTGCACATTACCAGCGAGAAGGATCACAAACGCCAAGCAGTGCCTGACTGAAGAATCTCTTTGCTTGCATTTTCCGGCTTCCAAACCTTAACCGTTCATGTGCGCCGCCAGCTACTGCGTTATCAGAGGTTACAGAAGCGGAATGCTTTGCTTGGTGTTGAGCATCTAGTTAAAATATGGAAAGCAGGTTTTCCTTCGCATGGCGTCGGGAGCACGCTTCGGAGGCGCAACAGCACCCTGGCTCGCTTTGCCGGAGGTCTTGTGGAAACGCACTTGCTATGTAGCCTTGCTTGCACTGCTTGGAGGCTCGTTGCATTTCCTTTTCTACTCAATGTTTGCATCCCGCGAGGCAGACACACATTGTGTTCGATCAAGCTGGCTCTTTGGAACTTGGAGGGCAAATACATGCGTCTTTTAATAGCTGCCATAATGAAAATCGCAGGATAGACGGAACCCCAACCAGCATGCAGTGCTGAAGGAGCCGACGTCAAAGCGCACGTACAGTGCTGCGCAAATCCTCCACAACCGCCTGTAGCGGTCATCTTTGCTAACCTGTGCGGTGGGGTAGTGTTTTGGCAATAATGTTTCTCCGCCGGTTGCGTTTTGGAAAAAGACGTACAGCCTGCTCGCAAAAATACGATACATCATGCAACACCTACCTCAGGTCCAAATTGTGGCTAGCATCAACGCAGAACGCTCCACCGCAAAACACTGAAGAGCTGCCGCTTGTGGCCGCTTCCCGCTTCCAAGTATCCCACCTCCAGAGGCTCGTCCATAACAGAGAACGTTGCCACGTGCAGGCGTCTGCTGCCTTTAGCCAACGCAGGCCTGTGTTTCTGGATGTGTGCAAGCTTCCCATGCTTGCGTCCTGGCACATGCAGACGCCAGAAACAACGGCGTTGCATGCGAAGGCAGGCCGCCATAACGTTTGTGAAGGTGCTCTGCGTCAGCTATCATTGTTCAGTTGACAAGCCAAACTCCGCATGGTTTCATGCAACCGAGAGTCTTGTTGTTAACCTACTATTGAATAACTCGGGTGCACCACAGCATTTGCCTGAAAGGCCTGAGCTTCCATATTATTTAATAAAATGGCCACCGCACTCCACAAGCAAGGCTCATCTTTGCATAACAGTGATTCCATTGTGCTCTGCCTGCCCAGCTTCGGCACGACCATCTGGAAAAATGCGCGCATGGTGCACATGCGTCGGGTCATAGCAGCGGTCCATTGAATCCCTTCCATTACAAAGTGTCTCAACTTACGCTCCTCACAATTCACATGGGCTGCAGCTTGCAACATCATGTCTGCTATTCGGCCCCAAACTCCTCCAAGGACCGTGCAGCTGCACTCTAGACTTCGGCCTGCTGGTGCCTCACTCTCTGAAATCGATTGGTGGTGTAGAAGCTCGCAAGTGGCAGGTAAAGAGAATGGCTCCCATATTAACCAAACCCCACCAAACCCCAACACAAAACTACCTAACTCCAGTCTAAGCTACACTTATTGGTCTACGTTTAGCCATGCATTCCTTGCAATATCTACCATTAGAATCCTACTATACAACTCGAAGCGCACCACTCCAGCATTTGCCTGTTTGCCATTACTGAACCACGCCACACCCCAGCGCCATTTATACCCAACTAAGCACCACCGACCTACAACCCGCTCGCCAATACGTAGGCCCGCAATATGCACTCTGCGCGTGTGGCGACAAGCACATACTGGCTGCTCGAGTCATGATATGCCCCTCAAAACGTTGCGCAATAGACTGCCATCCAGGTACACACCAACGACCTACAACCCGGTCGCCAATAAGCATCCACCCAATCCGCGCTCTGCGCGCGTTGTGGCGAGCACGTACTGGCGGCTGGAGTCACGACAGACACCCCAAAGCATTGCGAGATAGACAGGTAAGAACGGAGCTCAATCGCGAGGCATCGTGACGTCTACACACTGGCCCAACGCCCACTCGATGCTTCTTCTTTACAGCTCGCGCAGCCTATACCTACCAACGCCACACCTGTTTTCACTCCAACGCAATACACCAAACACAGAATCCGCCAATGCCAAACACACAATTGCATTTGCCCCCAAC
>NW_013548259.1:0-1433 GCF_000499425.1 Eimeria acervulina
ATATATTTATAATTATATATTTATAATTATAATTATATATATATATATATATATATATAATATAGGAGTAGCACTCGCTAAGACGTGTGGTTGTAAATAGCAAGAAATATAATAATGAAGACTCTCATATCTTTTTTTTAGTTTTGTTTATTTGTTTAGTTGTCTTCGATAGCTGTTAATTATATATTATAAATTAAACTAATATACTTGTAAAATATTTCTTGCTTATGTTTCTGTGCACAGACAGCGGGACAGAGTAATAATAAATAAATTAAATAGATAAATAAATTAAGTAGATAGATAGATAGATAAATAAATAAATTAAGTAGATAGATAGATAGATAGATAAATAAATTAAATAGATAGATAGATAGATAGATAGATAGATAGATAAATAAATAAATAAACATAAGATATAAAATAATAGAATACAGTTAGTTAGCCTTCTCGCTTTATCTTTTTAATTATATTATATATTATTATTAAACTTCTTGTGAATTGCCTACCCCACTGGCAGCGACAACTATACATTATCTTTACTATATAATAATACTTATATAATAAATATAAATATAAATATAAATATATATATATATATATATAACATAAATATATCATATATATATATACTATTGCATATTATATAAATATTACTATAACCAACAGATGTCTTTTTAAAATATGTGTATATCTATTACCTTATATATATATATATCATATATATATGTATATATATTATATTATATATAATATATATATAATATAATATATATATAATATATATTGTATATATGTAGGCTCTCCTTTCATTTGTCGCACTGTACAACTGCGCTGTATCCTCTCTCTTTTTTCTTTTAACAAGCAACGGGTCAAGGTTTGCTGCTGCTGCTGCTGCTGCTGCTGCTAATGCTGCTGCTGCTGCTGCTAATGCTGCTGCTGCTGCTGCTGCTAATGCTGCTGCTGCTGCTGCTGCTGCTGCTAATGCTGCTAATGCTGCTGCTGCTGCTGCTAATGCTGCTGCTGCTGCTGCTGCTGCTGCTAATGCTGCTGCTGCTGTTGGTGTTGTAGAGGTTGCAGCAGTAGCAGCAAATAAATAGATGAAGGAGACAGCCTATCAATGCAGAGACAAACAAAGTAAAGAAGAAGTGCAGCCTTCAGTAGCTACCTCTGTACACAAATATTAATAAATATAATTAATAATAAAGAGTTTATATAATATGTGTATACATATATAATATACTATATATTATATTACATGTATATTATATATTATATATATATTATATGTATTATATATATTATATATTGTATATTTTATACTATATATATTATAATGAATACTATATATTATATATTTTATACTATATATTATATATTTATATATTATATATTATATATTTATATATTATATATTATATATTATATATTATATA
>NW_013548258.1:0-2156 GCF_000499425.1 Eimeria acervulina
GCTGCTGCTGCTGTTGCTGCTGCTGCTGTTGCTCCTGCTGCTGCTGCTGCTGCTGCTGCTGCTGTTCCTGTTGCTGCTGCTGTTGCTGTTGTTGCTGCTGTTGCTGCTGCTGCCGCTGTTGCTGCTGCTACTGTTGATGCTGCTGTTGCTGCAGCTGATGGTGCTGCTGCTGCTGCTGTTGATGCTGCTGTTGCGGCAGCTGATGATGATGCTGCTGCTGCTGTTGCTGCAGCTAAAGAAACGTTGTATTTAATTTATATTTAATTTATATTTTATTTGTTTTGTGCAATAATTTTATATTGTTTTTTACCTCAATTAATCTAAATTATTTATTTATTTATTTATTTATTTATTTATTTATTTTATTTTATTTGTTCTTCTCAGGTTTGTTGCTGATGAAGAGAAGCACAATAAGCCTGAGCTGCCTCTAACAAAAGAGTTAAGTAGAATATATCGCAATAGAATTAAAGAAATTAACTCGAGGCCTATTAGAAAGGTATGTTTGCTTCATTTGTAACTCCGTATACACCCCAAATATGAGGGTTTAGGGTTTAGGGTTTAAGGGTTTAAGGGTTAGGGTTTAGGGTTTAAGGGTTTAAGGGTTAGGGTTTAGGGTTTAAGGGTTAGGGGATAGGGGCTGCTGCTGCATTTGCTGTTGCTGCATTTGATGCTGCTGCTATATTTGCTGCTGCTGCTGTTGCTGCTGTCTTTGCTGCTAATTCTGTTTTTGCTGCTGCATTAGCTGCTTCATTTGCTTTTGCTGCATTTGCTGCATTATACTGCTGCATCTGCTGCTGTATCTGCTGCTGCATCTGCTGCTGTATCTGCCGCTGCATTTGCTGCTGCATTTGCTGTTACTGCATCTGCTGCTGCTGCCGCTGCATTTGCTGCTGCATTTGCTGTTACTGCATCTGCTGCTGCTGCATTAGCTGCTGCTGCATCTGCTGCTGCTGCATGAGCTGCTGCTGCATTAGCTGCTGCTGCATGATCTGCTGCTGCATTAGCTGCTGCTGCATGATGATGTTTAAATGGTTGTATTGTTTATATTGTTTAGGTACAAGAAGCAAACGCAAGAAGAAAGAAAAGACAAAGAAAACTGTTTGACAAACTGCAGCAGCAAACTGCAGCAATTGCTGACAGCCCTGAGATGAATGAAGCAGGCAAAGCTAAGGCTATTCGTCGGCTTTCTTTGAAAGCAAAGAGAAGTAAATTAAATATTTATTTATTATTTATTTATTTATTTATTTGTTTGTTTGTTTATTTAGTTGTTTGTTTGTATTGATGCGGAGAAGATATAATCTATTTATTGCATGTCTTTGTTTGAGAGCAAAGAGAAGTAAATTAAATATTTATTATTAATTAATTAATTAATTTATTTATTTATTTATTTATTTATTTTATTTATTTATTTATTTATTTATTTAGTTGTATTACTGTGAGGAGAATAATCTATTTATTGTATGTCTCTCTGTAAAAGCAAGAAAAACAAAATTTAATATTAATATTATTATTATTTGTTTGTTTGTTTATTTGTTTGTTTGTATATTTATTATGTTTATATTTAAGCTGACTTATTTATTTGTTTGTTTGTATTAATGCGAGTAAAATAAATTTATTAATTGTATATCTTTCTATATAAAACAAATAAATATATATATATTTATATAGATTTATTTATTATATTTATATTAATACGTATGAAGTATTTATTTGTATGAATGCATATGACTGCACAAATAAATAAATAAATAAATAAATTAATTAATTAATTAATTAATTAATTAATTAATTAATAACTAAAGATATAAATTTAATTATATTTGTTTATTTCTGCTGCAGGTGCGGAGAGGAGACAGAAAACATTAATTGTCTCTAGACGAACAGGAGGCGGTAGAGTTGCTGCTGGTGCTGCTGCTGGTGCTGCAGCAGGAAGAAATAATAATAATAATAAAAGCAGCAGAGGAGTTAAGTTTGTTGATAAAAGATTAAAAAAGGATAATAGAGGTGCAGCAAAAACAAGAGGACAGAAAACAAACAAAAAAAATAAAAATAATAAAGTCAAAAGAGTAAAGAGAAACAAAAGATAAAAAATATAAATAATAAATAATAAATAATAAATAATAAATAATAAATAATAAATAATAAATAATAAATAA
>NW_013548257.1:0-2797 GCF_000499425.1 Eimeria acervulina
GTGAACGCAATGATCACCAAAGGCTTCTTTGCTTTTTCAGGCTACCTTTCCATGCCATACTACCGCCAGAAACCTCGGGAAGTGCATGCAGTCCTGTGCGGCTGCAACTATGCTGCATCGAAACGAAGTACCTATATACGACACAGCACAGAAAGCATTCAACCGTTAATTCCCGACATCTTCCGGGAGGCCAACCACAAAGACAGCGATGATATACCCCCACAAGTAAGCGTCCTTTTAAGTGGTTAATCGCATCTTCACCAACAGCGACGCAGGTTGCGGAGACGAGCCAAATGACGCCGCTGCTTCGTGCATTGCCCTAGATAGGGCATGACTTGCACAGTAGGCTTGGACACAGTGCAGAAGGTGTATGCAAAGCTCTAATTATCCTCAGCAGCAAGGCCCATCCCAGCGATGGTTGTCATACACACAAAAACTGACTGAAGGGCACAAGGCTGTTTCGGTGCAACTTTTGGCCCACATCCTGCAGTTAGATCCACGCCATACGCTTCTAAGGTCAGATGCCTGAAAGCGAAAGCATGGCGGCGCGCAACGTGCCGAGTTTGACGTCCAGAAAAATACGGTTCGTGTATGACCCAATTTGCGTTCAGCGTGGCAGTTACAAGCAGGACAATCCAGCCACACTGGTATCCTCCACAAGCATTCAGGCTCACGAAGGCTGCTTTTGGCGTGGCACGTGAGTGGACAACTCCATAAATGTGTCCCTGAAGGTGATTATAGCAGAGCACATTGTGACCAAGCGAAACCGCAACGGAGTGCCTTCAGCGGGCAGCAAGGCACACGCAAATTGTGTACCATGGCCTGCAGCAACCACCGCGCATCTATGACTCTACAAAAGCACTGTTCCAGTCAAGCACGCCTCTAGGGTGCTTTCATGCAACGCACAACCAAATCGACACTCGGGGGTAAACAGAGTACGCTCGACCAAAGCCTTGACGAGACTTGGGAAGGGAAGCCCACAAGAACCACCAGGGTCAGTAAGCCTTACCCGCTTCAAGTTGCTTTCCCATCGTGCTGGCTCATGCGGCAAGCTCCGTTCTTCCTGGGTGCCGCATTCCCCACCGGGCATTCATTCAGGCGCCTGTTTCGTATAGTGGAGTCTGAAGTCCATGCGTAGAAGCTACTACTAAGTGCGTGTATCGTCAGTCCCGGACCCCCCAGAAACGCACATCCTGAACAGCGACGCCACGAAACGGCCTCCCAAATCTGAAGCCGCCTGGACCGAAGTGCATAACGTTGGGGAGGGCACCTCTGAACAGCGACGCGCTTGCGAGCTAAGAAATGGTCGCCGCAGGCCGACCACCGTTTCCAGTAGTCCAAGTGCTAGAAGCATTGCCTGGAAGCAGGAACGGATTTTCCGTCTCGAAAAGCTGTTTGCATGCACAACAAGAGAGCCGACAAATGACTTTACCGACAGCCCTCCTGAACAGGCTCCATTAAAGATTGCCTCAACCACATTGGCGCCCCATGTTTGCTACCCAGTTTGTGAGAAAGGCTCACAAACGCCAAATGAGAGAATGCATGCACGCTGGGCTCAGAATCGACCGACAAGTTTAGCAGTCCTGGCTCTTCAGATGCAACGCACCCACTACTCCGAATGCCACCCACACAATGTGCGCAAATGGCAGATGCGAGCTGGTGACGCTTCCTGGACAGCTGCGCAGAGCACGTGGGCTAGGCAAATGCCCTACCCACACGTCACGCACGACAATACGATAAGCTTCTATAGCGAAGTCGGAGTAGCTCGGGGAAAAGCTTCAACCTTGTGGGTGGCTTCGTGAGCAAGTCATACTGCCCTAGACGATGCAGAAACACACTCAGACGCACGCTCAACCGCTAACGCAGGCAGCTACTACAAGCAAACTTGACGCGGCAAAGGGCCGCAAGTGTTGGGCACTATGTCATGCATCTACGATTCGTCCTGTTGCGTGCATACTCCAGAGTAAATCCAGAAATGCCGCTCAACCCGAAAGGCGGAGAGGAAGGCAACGCCATATAGGCCTAGGAAAAGTTCCCTAGAACGTAATACATTCCCTAGCAGCAAGATGCGTACAGCACGCCCATTTCAACGTCAGCACTACCGCCGCAGTCTACGCACTCCGTTCGTTCACGTCTCCCGAAGGACGAGCTCAGCGAGGTCCGACGGCATATAAACGCACAGACGTTCTCGTGTGCTCGCCATTCGCCGCCGAAAACCTACTGGAAAGTGCATAGACTGCAGTAAGACAAAGTGGGTCTAATCAGGTTGCCAGCATCCGCAAAAAGATGAAGAGCCTCGTGCGAATCAGGCCAAAACGGCCAACACACCTCACACATGCAAAGCCAACTCCACGTTAACTTAGGTCAGCAAATATTCCGCTCGCGAGCGATACTGCCGCTTGCTCACAAACTGTAACGCACCCAGCGTGTTCGCAGTTTGCCGCACAGATATCTCCTGAAGCATGAACCCGAGTCTATTAGAGGATTTTGCCTCCACATCCATGCCAGCAGATTGCATTTATCCGAGGAAGGCGCAGGCCTTATATCCGACCTTGGCACCTTTTCTAAACTGAATGAACGCAGATAAACGACGCTGGTAGGCACGTTCGAAAAGGAACGTGAGCACTCAGAAAACTAGATCAGACCACATTCTAGCGATGCCACAGATTGTAGAAACTCGCCATGCAGCACCTTGCAGTGCAGCGTGACGTATCTCTCGCACAAATATATAGAGAGAAGAAGTACCATTTCTGCAGTTATGCGTTGCAGGGATCGCAACGATGCACGGCAGTATTAC
>NW_013548256.1:0-3216 GCF_000499425.1 Eimeria acervulina
TTTTTTGTGCACGGTGAATCGATGCGAATGCGTGTATGTCTCACATTAGCATCGCACAGTATCTTGATTGCTCGCTAGTGCTAAGATCTACAAGTTGCATGAGAATTGCTGTCACGGAAGTTTTGCACAAATCGGGAGCTTTATTGTCTATCATCGGTGCAAGTGCCATTTCCTCGGTAGTGTTCTACCTGTGCGCACCTGGCGAAGAAAGAAGTGGTCACATTAGTCATACGGGCTTCAATTTTGCATTATCAGCTAAGTTTTAGCAACACCAGGGAGGCAGGTGTCAGCATGAAGGAAATCATATATCATCTGCGGTAGTTTGCTTACTTCCTCCTGCAATGAGGCCAGGGTGTAGGTCTCACACTGAGTCGAATGGTGCCTTGCTTATATGCTGCAACCATGCTCTGCATATGGCGAAAAAGTGATCTGCATTGCTATTTTGCATCATTTTTGTGCTTTTTAATTTTGCGTTGATCTTAAGATGCGCGACCCATACTTAAATGGCAAGAGAGGAACGGTCACTGTAGCCGTACGGGCTCCAAATCTGCCTTTTCCTTGTCCTTCACGTCCCAGTAATCTTAGAATAGAACGTGCGAAACCAGTGACGGTTAGCACGCGCGGTGAGGCTATGCAGGATATGCATGCACAGAAAATAATGTTCGTGAATGTTGTGGAGTTTGTGAGTGTTTTTTGGCTAGTGCGTCTTCCATTAATTTGTCCGGATGGTCATATTCGACTGTTGCTAAGGCATTTCTGGATGTTCTTCATTCGTATGTGGATTATTACCTGCGGGGTACCATTTTTTGTGCTGTGGATAGCGCATAAGATTGGTGATGTGCAGCACGGCAGAATCGAGTGGTTTCTTGGGCATCCTGAAGAAGATAACAAGTTGTATGCTGTACAGCTCAAGTCCGTCTACAGCTTTGCCACGATGAACCGTTCAGGTGATGATTGATGCTGGTGACGCTTACCTCGGTAGAGGCAGGGTCTCATCGAACGCTTACTCTACAAGCAATACAGTGAATTTCGCCGTCTGCAATTGGGCTGAAGAGTGGCTTTAGTAGGTCTTGGGCCAACCATTGCCTGTGGTTTCTCTCACGCCTATCTGCATTGGCAAAGTGTGGTAGCTCGGATGCTCATAGAGGCAGGTGACCGTTGACGAAGCTCACTGTAACAAAATGGGTAGCGATCATTTCATGCGGAGTGCTGGCAGTCAGAAAAATTCTGTTGTTCTCGTGTAGAGGATGGGATTTCAGCATGTACCATGGCAGGCTCCTGCTGTTCAGCAACCGTTCAGTTGTTTCCAGTTGCCTGTGAAAGCGGTTGCCTGTTTGAGAATGTTGATGCACTGGCAACTGACGAGATCACTCGGAGAAAGGGCCGTGCGTGGGGAGTTCATTGCATATCAGATTCAGGCGGTGTGTTGCTTGTCCCAAGTCTGGCCAAATAACAGGAAGCATGGCCTAATAAGCATTGCGTGGAATAGTATCTAGCGCTTAATGTGTTAGCTGGTCTCGACGCTGTAGTCTGTCAAGACAAGCCGACAAGGCGACAAGCGTTAGGGTTTTTGCCTTGACGCAAGCACGCCTTCTTAGGAAATATTGCGGGGGACGAACCGGTCAGCAGCATATGCATTTTGTGATTAAGGCTGGGTGGGAATGGACTGGCGAAGGCTGGCCACACTTGCGTAGGTGGCGCCTTATTAGACTGCTTCCGAATGAGCAGTAATTTTCTCCGTTGAAGGCGAATTAGTGGTTTTATTATGGGATAGCTTTCTGTGTAATCTAGCCTCGGCGTGTATTTTGCGAGTTCCAGTGCAGAGGATAGGGCCGTGTGCTTCTTGAATGCCGTGCAGCGCCTTTGGTTCTTCTCAGAAAAATGCTCGGAGTCGACGTCCAGGTTGGCTTTCATCAATGCATTCTGGCCCCTAAGTTAAGAAATGGTGTTGGAGTTGAGTGTATTTTAAGGATTGCCTCTTTCACATCCAGTGACTAAAGTATCAATACGGTCAGTTGTAGATGTTGGCACAGAACGTATGCTTCACGCTACGGCGTTTGCATTCGCAACGCATACACCATTGGTGTCTTTGGTGGACACCACTTTCTGGGAATTAATACGAAGAAGATGCAGAAGACCTCTAACCGGTCATCTTGGGTGGGCTGTTTAGATGTGTTTTGTAACTGATAGTTGCTTTGGGACAGTCAGTGAGTTTGTGCCGGGCGTGCTCATCTGCCTGTCGTTGACCAACACAACCGCCATCTGCAGAAGTATCAAGTTCATGCACAATCAAGCATTAATGTTGGCACCTTAGGCGGAACAGTGCTGATGACGGCAATAGACTTGTTGAATTCTGGATAGTCGAAAGAATCAGCGTGCCACTAGCGGATGACCTCTGACCTCTCGCTACGACACGTAGCGAGAGGTCAGAGGTTGTTGTTTTGTCAAGGAATGGATGGCAATGAAGCGTGGGTGTTCGCTGATCTTAATAATATTGCTCCTTATTGACTGAATTATCCTAACATCGGTTAACCCTTGAATTTGCGAAGCATTCTACATTGGTCGCAGATTGTACGGGCTTCGGTAGTCGCGTTTTAATTGTTCAAAGGGTTTGTTAGGCAATTATTCCGTCTGAGCTGCGAGCAGTTTTATTTGCTGGGAAAACTCGCTGGGGTGCTTTTGGGCGTCGAACAGGCAATGGACAATAAACGCGGCCACATGGTCGTGGCGACATGCGTATGCTTCTCATAACGGTGGTGACTGTGGAGCATTGGGGGAACTAGAGAGTGCGTCCTGATTTAACGGTGCATAAATACACGAAACTGTCTTATAGATATGGTGGGATATTTCCTTTCCGCGAGCCCAAATATGTCCATTCTGGCATCCGAGATAGAATCATAGACAGGGACTACGTTTCCTGTTCTGCAAAAGTGTGGTGGTGGGACTGCACAGAAAGTGGGCTTCTCTTGGAAATACGCAGCGTTTGAACGGCATGACATACTACTTTCGATGCATGCCAATAGAGCCGGCTAGGGGTCTGTTTAGGTTCAGCACCTGTACAGAAAATTCGGCCTCAATTCGAAGACAGTTGCATCTCACTGGTGGCGTGAGGGCTGCAAATTTCTAATTAAATCGGGGAGACACATTTATTTGATGATACAGGCAGTGCGGTGCTGTCTCTTAACTTCGCCAATCTTGGGTGCAAGAGTATTCGCA
>NW_013548255.1:0-2494 GCF_000499425.1 Eimeria acervulina
GAGGAACGGTCACTGTAGCCGTACGGGCTCCAAATCTGCCTTTTCCTTCTCCTTCACGTCCCAGTAATCTTAGAATAGAACGTGCGAAACCAGTGACGGCTAGCACGCGCGGTGAGGCTATGCAGGATATGCATGCACAGAAAATAATGTTCGTGAATGTTGTGGAGTTTGTGAGTGTTTTTTGGCTAGTGCGTCTTCCATTAATTTGTCCGGATGGTCATATTCGACTGTTGCTAAGGCATTTCTGGATGTTCTTCATTCGTATGTGGATTATTACCTGCGGGGTACCAATTTTTGTGCTGTGGATAGCGCATAAGAGTGGTGATGTGCAGCACGGCAGAATCGAGTGGTTTCTTGGGCATCCTGAAGAAGATAACAAGTTGTATGCTGTACAGCTCAACTCCGTCTACAGCTTTGCCACGATGAACCGTTCAGGTGACGATTGATGCTGGTGACGCTTACCTCGGTAGAGGCAGGGTTTCATCGAACGCTTACTCTACAAGCAATACAGTGAATTTCGCCGTCTGCAATTGGGCTGAAGAGTGGCTTTGGTAGGTCTTGGGCCAACAATTGCCTGTGGTTTCTCTCACGCCTATCTGCATTGGCAAAGTGAGGTAGCTCGGATGCTCGTAGAGGCAGGTGACCGTTGACGAAGCTCACTGTAACAAAATGGGTAGCGATCATCTCATGTGGAGTTCTGGCTGTTAGAAAAATTCTGCTGTTCTCGTGTAGAGGATGGGATTTCAGCATGTACCATGGCAGACTCCTGCTGTTCAGCAACCGTTCAGTTGTTTCCAGTTGCCTGTGAAAGCGGTTGCCTGTTTGAGAATGTTGATGCACTGGCAACTGACGAGATCACTCGGAGAAAGGGCCGTGCGTGGGGAGTTCATTGCATATCAGGCTAAGGCGGTGTGTTGCTTGTCCCAACTCTGGCCAAATAACAGGAAGCATGGCCTAATAAGCATTGCGTGGAATAGTATCTAGCGCTTAATGCGTTAGCTGGTCTCGACGCTGTAGTCTGTCAAGACAAGCCGAAAAGGCGACAAGCGTTAGGGTTTTTGCCTTGACGCAAGCACGCCTTCAAAGGGAATATTGCGGGGGACGAACAGGTCAGCAGCATATGCATTTTGTGATTAAGGCTGGGTGGGGATGGACTGGCGAAGGCTGGCCACACTGGCGTAGGTGGCGCCGTATTAGACTGCTTCCGAATGAGCAATAATTTTTTCCGTTGAAGGCGAATTAGTGGTTTTATTATGGGATAGCTTTCTGTGTAATCTAGCCTCGGTGTGTATTTTGCGAGTTCCAGTGCAGAGGATAGGGCCGTGTGCTTCTTGAATGCCGTGCAGCGCCTTTGGTTCTTCTCCGAAAAATGCTCGGAGTCGACGTCCAAGTTGGCTTTCATCAATGCATTCTGGCCCCTAGTTAGGAAGTGGTGTTGGAGTTGAGTGTATTTTAAGGATTGCCTCTTTCACATCCAATGATTAAAGTATCAATACGGTCAGTTGTAGATGTTGGCACAGAACGTATGCTCCACGCTACGGCGTTTGCAGTTGTAACGCATACACCATTGGTGCCTTTGGTGGACACGGCTTCCTGGGAATTAATACGAAGAAGATGCAAAAGACCTCTAACCGGTCATCTTGGGTGGGCTGTTTAGATGTGTTTTGTAACTGATAGTTGCTTTGGGACAGTCAGTGAGTTTGTGCCGGGCGTGCTCATCTGCCTGTCGTTGACCAACACAACCGCCATCTGCAGAAGTATCAAGTTCATGCACAATCAAGCATTAATGTTGGCACCTCAGGCGGAACAGTGCTGATGACGGCAGTAGACTTGTTGAATTCTGGATAGTCGAAAGAATCAGCGTACCACTAGCGGATGACCTCTGATCTCTCGCTACGTGTCGTAGCGAGAGGTCAGAGGTTGTTGTTTTGTCAAGGAATGGATGGCAATGAAGCGTGGGTGTTCGCTGATCTTAATAATATTGCTCCTTATTGACTGAATTATCCTAACATCGGTTAACCCTTGAATTTGCGAAGCAGTCTACATTGGTCGCAGATTGTACGGGCTTCGGTAGTCGCGTTTTAATTGTTCAAAGGGTTTGTTAGGCAATTATTCCGTCTGAACTGCGAGCAGTTTTATTTGCTGGGAAAACTCGCTGGGGTGCATTTGGGCGTCGAACAGGCAATGGACAATAAACGCGGCCCCATGGTCGTGGCGACATGCGTATGCTTCTCATAACGGTGGTGACTGTGGAGCATTGGGGGAACTAGAGAGTGCGTCCTGATTTAACGGTGCATAAATACACGAAACTGTCTTATAGATGTGGTGGGATATTTCCTTTCCGCGAGCCCAAATATGTTCATTCTGGCATCCGAGATAGAATCATAGACAGGGACTACGTTTCCTGTTCTGCAAAAGGGTGGTGGTGGGACTGCACAGAAAGTGGGCTTCTCTTGGAAATACGCAGCGTTTGAACGGCATGACATACTACTTT
>NW_013548254.1:0-3045 GCF_000499425.1 Eimeria acervulina
ATGCGTCATCGTACCTTCGGTGCGCTCCGAGAGGCAAGGGTGTGAAGAGCTTCGCCATGGATGTGTTTGTGCAACGACTGCCGCTTTAGCTGTCGCCGAAACTGCGCGGCCTTCATTGGCGAGAACGTCTGCAGTTTTGCAGTGTCTATTTGGTTGGGGTCAGCATGTGCGTGCATGCAGAAACGCCATAGCACGGTGCTCATTGTGGCGGGTTTGGGCGGTTCCATTACAGAACGTGTACGTTTGCAGGCATCATCCTCCCGCTTGTTGGCCGTGCAGCCAGTGCGTCGTAAATCCCTGTTCACCTGCTAGGCAAAGCGGCGGGCGCGGCGTATGCTAGTACGGAGATCAGCTTGCTAGCAACGGGGTGCAGCTTCGAGTTCGTAGCTGAAGATCACCGACGTATTCTGTTCATCCCACGATTAAGTAATTCCTAGTGGAGTGGAAGTGCTTGTGGAGAGGCGTACAGTCGTGATGGCATTTCAGGCTGACTGAGTGTTGTTTTGACAGGTCTTGATCACGGAGCCTTTTTGCCCTAGTAATTGTCTCCCCTGAATTTGATGCGTCATCGTACCTTCGGTGCGCTCCGAGAGGCAAGGGTGTGAAGAGCTTCGCCATGGATGTGTTTGTGCAACGACTGCCGCTTTAGCTGTCGCCGAAACTGCGCGGCCTTCATTGGCGAGAACGTCTGCAGTTTTGCAGTGTCTATTTGGTTGGGGTCAGCATGCGCGAGCATGCAGAAACGCCATAGCACGGTGCTCATTGTGGCGGGTTTGGGCGGTTCCAATACAGAACGTGAATGTTTACAGGCATCGTTCCCCCGCTTGTTGGCCGTGCAGCGAGTGCGTTGTAAAACCGTAATCACCTGCTAGGCAAAGCGACAGGCGCGGCGTATGCTAGTACGAAGAGTATGACGTCTTTTTGCATCTTTTTGTTTCGCCTTGCTGGTGCATGGAAGCGTTGCTACAACCGTTTGCAGGTCGGCGTGCTCGTGTCGGGTCTTGGCATGGTCGGAGTGCGGACTGCCCCCTACATCTGTGTTGCTATTCGTCGTACTGCTGTGAGAGGTCGTTTGTTGGAGGCATCGTTTGTTTGTGAAGGGCTTTCAAGCAAGCGCCTTCAGACGGATTTTCCCCTAAATTTGATGCATCATCGTGCGTTGCGCGAGGCGACGGCTTGAAGAGTTTTGCAAAGGTGGGCTTGTGCAACGGCTGCCGCTTTAGCTGTCGCCGAAACTGCATGACGCTCATTGGCGAGGGTCTGTTTGGTTGGGGTCAGCATGGTGCGTGCATGCAGAAGCGCTGTAGGACGGTACCCTTCGCGACGGGTTTGAGCGGTTACGTTACAAAACATGTACGTTTGCAGGCATCGTCCTCCAGCTTGTTGGCCGTGCAGCCAGTGCGTTCTAGGCATGCAGGCATTCGCTTACCGAAACAGCGGGCGGGGCGTATGCTAGTTCGGAGGGTAGGACCTCCTTTTGTATTTCCTTCATGCCGCTACATTTTCCTGCAGACCAGAGTGTTCGTGCATATATCGTATCTTTTGCATGGAGGGAGCGCTTAGTGCTCATGCGCGTGGTTATTCGTCGTACTGCTGTGAGAGGGTTTTTGTTGGAGGCACCAGCTGCCTTTGAATGGCTGCTAAGCAAGTGCCTTGGCACACATACTGGTCATGGTAGTATTGGCACTCGGGTGGGTGCTGGAGGCTGGTTAAGAACATGGGGGAGCATTTGATTTTGAGCTCGTTGTCAACGGGGTGTAGCTTTGCGTTCATAGCTGAAGATCGCCGACGTATCATGTTCACGCCGCGATTAAGTAATTCGAAGTGGAGTGGAAGTGCTTGTGGAGAGGCGTAAAATCGTGATGGCATTTCACAAGCAGGCACTTGCAGATGAGCCGGTTAGCTGGTTAACATAGTGTGTATCGTGAACTGCGTTGCGTCAGGCGGGCGAGTGCTTTCGCCTCGCCAGTTGTGTCATGCGTACGGGTGGATTGCTCGTGCGACAGCCTGTTTGATCGCATTTGCATAGAAGGAATCGGATAAAAGAGGTAGTTTGTCTGCAGAATGACTGAGGACAGGCTGGAAGGCCCTTCCTTGGTTGCGGAGTGTAAAGGACAGGAGCAGCGTTTATTTTGGCGTTGTGTGCCATTTTAGGACGGGATAGACGGTGGAGGCGTTGGCATCTCGGTGGAATAATTCAAGTGTAGCATGTTCCGATGCACTGCTAGGGCCTTTCACGTTTGATTAAGGTGTAGTGCGGAATATATAGCGCCGTCCCACATCCTGTGGCAAGTAGTCGTTGTTCACGCAACCGTGTCGTTTTTGGCGTGCCATCACCGTAGCGGTCAGCCACTGATACACCAATAGCCAGTGCGTCTCATGTATCAAGTCATTCGCCTCTGAAGCGCAAAGGCCACTAATGATTGCAAACCACTTGCATTGCCATATTTTGCTGCAAGAAAGGGGACAGTATAGCAGCATGCAATGTCTAGCCCTCTTCGCAGTGCACGGTGGATCAACCAAGTGATATGACGACGACACTACAACTGGCAACGCGTCTGTCGCACTGTGTAGGTCGGTTTGTGTTTGGTGTATCAGCGCATCCATTGAGGCGCTGCTCCCGTTGATTAAATAGAAGTGCCACGCAGAGACAGCATAGACAGCTACCATGTGGCGGAAACGCACGTGCTCGTTCCTCCACCTCTTATTCAAAACCAGGTGATACGACCAACCGAACTAGAATAAGTAACTCGCCAGTCGCACTTTGTGCGGCGGTTTGGCTGCTTACATGGCAGTAGAGCCACACTAGACGCAATATGCAGCTCCAAAACAGGTTTTTCACCACCAAAAATGGTGGAATGGCTTTGGCCTGCTATTCTGGGCAGTCCGTACGTGACGCGGCGCATTCCATGTTGGGTCGGAGTGCTGGCAGGGTCGAACGCCAAATAAGCGACTGCGGATCAATTGGAAGCGCTCTTGGGAAATTTGTCCTAGCGCGTTTTGCGCCCGACACAATAGGATTACGGAACGCATATCAAAGCTACG
>NW_013548253.1:0-2437 GCF_000499425.1 Eimeria acervulina
TTAATTCATTTGAGAGAAAATCCGTCACCCTACGCAAAGCCGCTCCCCAGTTCTCCCTACCAGTTTCGCCCTGTCCAAAAACAAACTGAGCTACCGTGAAGGACCAGGTATACTGAGCAAACTTATGCGTGCCCCGAATGAAATAGCCCTATTAAGGCGTGTCAGACTAGTTTCGAAGTGAAATCTGCCAAACAGCACACTGCCGAGCAAACATGCAACCCAATCCAATTTGTCCAATGACTCCCATCCGCCCATACCGCCCATACCAGAGAGCTCACTTGCTGTAATTGACAAGGTTACATATGGTAAACCCATGGCATCTACTACACACTATTATTGCTTGATATATCTATTGTGCAAGATACACCTGCCAAAAGCAATCCACATGTAAGCCTCACTTCCTGACGCAAGACGCATAGCCAGCAAAACTGACCTGAATTATGCCGAACGCACCGTTTGCAACATGCTGTGTGGAGGAAAACTGTGGGTGGATGCTCTCTATAGCCCATGTTTGTTCCCGATGCTGGGTTGCCTGAGTGCTTCACGGAAGTCCATACTTCCTAAGCGGAGAAATGATTCCACAGTCATAAAAAGCGCCTCACGATGGCCCGCATCTCAGGTCATCGCCCCCCAGGTTCTGTATTATCCTAAACGCGGTTACTGGCCAAAGTCAGCTGTAGGATTACTGCAAAGTGTGCCTCACGACCTGAGCAAGAAACATACAGCAGCCACCCTGTCCAGAAGGGCTTAACCCTCCTACTGTAGTCCAATCCAGTGATTTTTCTCGTCGCAGTTTGGCGCAATAAATTCAAAATGCCGTGATAGTTTTGCCTTTTGCCGCCCATATGACGCTCGCTTAAAGAATATTTGGACGAGGTTAGCTCATCGGTGACATACATACTGACAAGAAGCACCGTTCTCCCGAGATATTACTGTCGCTCCGACTCACGCCCAAGTACATATTTCACCTAGTTGCTAGTTACAGAATGCCTCTAGCCATGGATGAAAAATAGCGCGAATATCTTTCACAATACCACATAGTTTCATCGTATGCTCCGGACACCGTCAAAACTCACTGCCTGGAGCATTTGCGAGCTGGCGTCTCTATAATTCTCTGGAATATCCCCTGCTTCCAGAAATCGATGATTTTCACGTTACATAGTGCGGTTGTCAATCTATTCATCGCAACCGACGCCCGGGATACAATCACACGCGCATCGTACAAACAGGTGGTTGCTTTGACTCCATTTTTAGACCTGCGCCTCTCCTGAGTTTGATTCAACGCTGCTGCTTCTGAATTGTCCGCCCGGGTAATTTTACGTTCACTGGTGCATGCCGCAATTCAATCCCTTTGCCCCCTGACTTCATTGCATCCCGTGCTATGTGTCTGCAAAGCGTAGCAAACAGGGGCAGTGATTTTCCGGATGCATGCCTGCTTGTCATTCAGATGAGCGTTTTGAACTACGTTGCAGACAGATTTAGCGAATCACCGTGGCGGGAAAATAAGGAAAAAGGCATGCGTTCCCTTCGTTGGTAGTAGCCACGCACTTCCTGTAGGACAGCACGCTTACACGAATACTTGTACATAGGCTAACAGGGCATGCGTCGACAAAGATACCTACCAACGATAAATTCTACAATGTGCGCAAGCCATGAAGATATTGCCACTAACCATCTGGAAGGAGGTGTTAGTCCAACGCATAATCCGAACAAATTACTGCCCAATGGAGTCGATGTAGAAATGTTTGCTTTGAATGGCTTGCTGCCAATTAGGTTTAGTAGCCATTCCGTAGTACTGCCTGTCACTCCCTGCTTCCGAAAAAAACGCTGCTTACTGCCTGCGGAACAGTTGCCCGCTCAACAAATAATTCCCAAAGGTTCTGAACTAGCCTTAAGGCGATATTGGACAATCTACCCTAGTTGAACCGTCCAGGGAACTCACGTCCTGGGAAGTACAGCTCAATAGATTTTAGCGATGGAAAATAGTTCAGGCGAACCATCCTGAAAAGGAGATTGGCATGCAAAACACATTTTAAATATCGAGTTCCCTGGCTCCCTCGCAGAAGTGTCTTGGCTCTGCTGCGTGCCCGTTGAATTGCCGGCGCACTTGCTGCTTCACAGCATTTCCATGCTTTCTAGCCTTGATAGAAGACCGAAAGCTACTCTGCCATGAAGGTATTGCTGTTTTTTTTGCAACACACATAGCTACGGTGATTATAGTTCCCCTTACTAGCTGAAGCACAAAGTGAAGCAACACCGATGCGGCACGTGTACTAATGTTGTTCTCAACGGGCAGTCGTGGGCTCCCTGAAATCTGCTTAATACAGTTCTACCTACCTTCTGGAAGTGAAAATATTGGGCATGCAAACTGATACATATTAACGGGGATTCTTAACGCTGGAGATCTGTTGCGCTCAACCTTTTAAGCAGACCCCGG
>NW_013548252.1:0-2363 GCF_000499425.1 Eimeria acervulina
CTGTTGCTGCTGCTGCTGCTGTTGCTGCTGCTGTTGCTGGTGCTGTTGGTGATGGTGCTGCCGGTGGATTTGCTGCTGCTGCAGTAAACAACAGAAAAAGAGTCAAAATAAAAAAAAAGAATCAGCAGCTAGCTGCAGCAGCAACCGTAATATGTTATGCTGCTGCTGTTGCTGCTGCTGTTGCTGTTGCAGCAGCAAGTCGCACATACCATAGCAGCAGCAGCAAGACAAATACATCACAGCAGCAGCAGCTAAAACACTTTAAATCAACAGGCTAGTGCAGAAACAAACACACGTCAAGCACTATGGTGCTGCTGCTGCTGCTGTTGCTGCAGCAGCAACATAATGACGATAGTAAAGGTAAGGTAGATAAAGAAGCAAGAGACACAAAAGAAGAGACAGCAAAACAAACTGCAGCTGCTGTTGCTACCGCTGCACTTGCTGCTGCTGCTGCTGCGGCCTGCTGGGTTGACTAGGGGATGCAGAGAGCTGCTACGGCGACGCAGCAGCACACAGCTGCAGCAGATGGTTGTTGCTGCTGTATTTGCTCCGCTGCTGCTGCTGATGCTGCTGCGCCGCCCTAGCCACTGCAGACACACCCTGCTGCTGCTGCTGCTACTGCTGCTGGTGCAGGTGCAACTAGCAGCACGTGTGCAGCAGCACTTCAAATTCACCCACAAGCAACAGCAGCAGCAGGAGCAGCAGCAGAAGCGACAACAGCAGCAGAAACAGCAGCAGGAGCAGCAGTGTAGGCCACAGGGCAGCGAGAGACGGGAGCCGCTGCTGCGGTTGAAGCAAAAGAGAGTAGCGGCAGCAGCAACAGTTGCAGCAGCAGGAGCAGCAGGAAGAGTTGCTGTCGTTGCTGCTGCTGCTGCTGCTGCTTCCTAAGGCGAGGATGCACAATCTGCTGCTGCTTTATTTACCTGTGTCCTGACTGCTGCGCAGCACCCGCCTGAGCACAGCTGCTGCAGAAGAGTAATGCTGTCTATTTGTTGTTGCTGCAGCAGCAAAAGCAAGATAAACAAAGAAGAGAGAGTAAGATTTCTTTTCCTATGCTTCAACACTAGCTGCTGCTGCTGCTGCCGCCGCTGTCGCTGCTGCTGCAGCTGGAACGCGAAGAGCAGGGGGCTGCAGAGCAGCGGGAGCAGCAGCAGCAGCAGCAGCAGGCGCTCCAGCAGCAGCAGCAGCACACAGCAGCAGCAAAAGGTTAATGCCTCTGCAGCAGCAAAAATAAAACAAAATTTTAACTGAAAAAATAAATCCAAAGAAGCACAGTTGTTCTTCTTGCTTTTATGTTTAACCGCTGCAGCAGCAGCAGCAGCAACTACTGCTGCGCTGCTGCTGCTGCTGCTGCTGCTGCTGCAGTTGCTGCTGCTGCTGCCGCCTCCTGGCTGGCTGCTCCCAGAGGGATCGAAGGCTCGAGGTAGCAGCAACGGGTTATTGTCTTACGTGTTGTTTGCTGTTATATTGTAGAATTAAATTATATTTTCTTTTGCTGCTACTGCAGGCTTGTGTCTTGCTGCTGCTGCTGCAGCTGCTGCTGCTGCTGCTGCTGCGGTCCATCCGCAACAGCTGCAGCAGCAGAAGCTGCTGCCGCGACAGCTGCGCAGCGACAACTAATAACCTGCAGCTCCCAGTCTAAGGGCTTGCTTGCTGCAGGCTTGCTGCGGGGCTGCAGCACTCATTGCTGCGGCTGCTGCTGCTGCTGTTGCTGCTGTTGCTGCAGTTGCGGCTGCTGCTTATACCGCCTCAGCGCTGCACACCAAGGCACTCCGCCTTCCATAGCAACTGCAGCAACAGCTGCAGCAGCAGCTGCTGCACCAGCAACATCTGCAGCAGCAGCACACCAGCTACAACTGCAACTGCAGCAACTGCAGCAGCAGCAGCAACAGCAGCAACACCAGCAGCACGATGTCCTGCCGAAGCCACCAAGGCGAGGAGGGGCAGCGGCCCCAACTTGCCTCATCACCAAGAGACATCAGCAGCAGCAGCTGCAGCAGCAGTTGCAGCAGCAGCAGTTGCAGCAGCAGTTCTAGCAGTAGCTGCAGCAGCAGGTACACCAGCAGTTGCAGCAGCAGCCGTAGCAGCAGCAGCACTCCCCACCGCAGCAAGCACATCAGCAGCAGCAGCAGCAGCTGCAGCTGCAGCTGCAGCAGCAGCAGCAGCAGCAAGCTCTTCAGCGAAGCAGCAGAAGCGCTGCTGGACGGCTGCGTAGGAGATGATGTCTTCTTGAAGCTGCTGCATGCAGAAGAAGCCGCAGCAGGTGTGTACATACAGCAGCAGCAGCAGCTGCAGCAACAACTGCTGCAGCAGCAGCAGCAACAACTGCTGCAGCAGCAGCAGCAACAACTGCTGCAGCAGCA
>NW_013548251.1:0-2177 GCF_000499425.1 Eimeria acervulina
TTACGTCTGTCTCTCTATCTGTCTCTCTTCTATCTTTCTGTCTCTTCTTCTCTCTTGCTGCTGCTGGTTCTGCTGCTGCTGCTGCTGCTGCTGTTATTTCTGCTGCTGTTCCTGGTTCTGCCGCTGCTGCTGCTTCTATTTCTGCTGCTGCTGCTATTTCTGCTGCTGCTACCACTTCTAATGCTGCTACTATTTCTGCTGCTGCTCCTGGTTCTGCTGCTGCTGCTGTTGCTATTTCTGCTGCTGCTGCTGTTTCTGCTGCTGCTGCAGGACGTGGGTTTGCTGTCTGTGCTGCTGGAGGATCGTTTGGCGTCTCCACTTCAAACAAAATCGCAAAAAGATATTCAAAAAATAAACAGAAAAAATAAATCAGGCGCCAGACTCTGCTGCGGACTCCTCGACTAAAAGCAGCAGCTGCAGCAGCAGCAGCAGCAGCAGCAGCAGCAGCGGCTAGAGCAACAGCAGCAGAAACAGCAATAACGGAAGCATTAACATCAACTGCAGCAAGAGCAACAGAAACAGCGACAAAAAGCAGCAGCCAAAGCAATAGCAGCAGCAGCAGCAGCAGCAATAGCAGCAGCAGCAGCAGCAACGGCAGCAGCAGCAGGAGCAGCAGCAGCACTCCCAGTACTAATATTATTCGTAGGAAAGAATTGACGCAGTTTTATACAAAGCCGAAGCAGTTGTGCGGGGGTTTATTCAGAGGCAGCAGCAGCAAACAAACAGCTGCTGCTGCTGCTGCTGCAAGATCAGCTGCTGCTAGTGTTGCAGCAGCAACAGCAGCAGGAAGAATATTTTATTGCTGTCTCAGGTGTATGTACACCCTATCCCCGCGCAAACTGCTAAATCGATTACTGCAGCAGCAGCAACACCACCAGCAGCGTACTTATAGCAGCAGCTGCAGCCACAGCGGGAGCAGCAGCTGCAGCAGCAGGTGCTGCAGCAGCAAGGTTCTGCAGCAGCAAGCTACTGCAGCATCATTTGCTGCAGCAGCAGGTTCTGCAGCAGCAAGGTGCTGCAGCAGCAGTTGCTGCTGCAGCAAAAGGGATTTGATAATTTGTTAATTAAATAATTTAATGAATTAATTAACAAATTTATTTATTTGTTTATTTATTTATTTATTTATTTATTTGTTTGTTTATTTATTTATTTATTTATTTATTCTCTGGGTTCTAAGAGGAGTGCTGCCCCCCGCAGCACCCACTGAGAAGGAGACTCCAAAACAGGAAGCGGCACAGAGCCCAGACAGCCATCTGCAGCAGCAGCAGCAGCAGCAGCAACAGCAGCAGCAGCAGCAACAGCAGCAGCAGCAACAACAACAGCAGCAGCAACAACAGCAGCAGCAGCAGCAGCAACAGCAACAACCGCAAACACGCAGTGTGAGGAGAAGCAACAGCATTTGCCACAGCACCTGCAGTAGCAGCAGCAGCTACAGCAGCAGCAGCAGCAGCTACAGCAGCAGCAGCAGCAGCAATAGCAGCAGCAGCAATAGCTGCAGCAGCAGCAGAAAGTGGGTGTAACGGGTAACAAGCAGTGCAGCAAGTTAGGACTAGAGAAACACTGATTTGCTGATGCACTTGCTGCTACAGCTATTGCTGCTGCAGTTATTGCTGCTGCTGCTATTGCTGCTGCTGCTGCTACTGCTGCTGCTGCTGCTGCATAGAAGAAAAAAGAATTTACCTGTGGAGTTTCTCTCGGCAGTAACGAAGAGGGGGCAAATGTACTGCAGCTTCTGCTGCTGTGTCTCCTTTGGAGACTCCGGCTCATATGCTGCTGCTGCTTCTGCTGCTGCTGCTGCTTCTGATGCTGCTGCTGCTGCTTCTGTAGCTGCTGCGTCTTCGGTCTCTGCTTTATTCGGCGTCTCTCCTTCTGCTACTTGAGGCTGCAGCAGCAGCACCGGGAAGTCGTGAGAGACAGTTGCTGCTGCCCCTGCTTCTGCTCCTGCTGCTCCTGCTGCTCCTGCTGCTGCTGCTGTTGCTGTTGCTGCTGACGGCTCATCTGTTAAAACCCCTAAATCATAATTCCAAACCCCCCCATCAACAGACAGCCCGTGTATGTACACCCCAGTCGGTGTTTTGTTTCTGCTGAACGTCGCCTGCAGCATCCTGCAGCAGCAACAGCAGCAGCAGCAGCAGCAGCAACAGCAGCAGCAGCAGCAGAACCACAAATAGTGAAGG
>NW_013548250.1:0-2354 GCF_000499425.1 Eimeria acervulina
TATCTCCAGCGATATTGCATGCGATGAAATCCAGGGCGAACGGGAGCTGGGATGTAAGCTGGCACGACGCCGATAGACCTAGGAGAAATGCGCATGCAAATGACTGCCCGAGTAAGCTATTGAGGAGTGCCGGCCAGCATCGTCCCGAGTGCAGGACACCAACAGTGACCCCTGCGCGCCGCACTGTATCCGATATGCACAAGCTACGGACACGACCAGCTTTCTCCTGCGGCCAGGCTGCGCACTCGGTGCACCTCGTACTGTCATAACAAGTTCCATGTCTGCAGATGCACAACCCGCTGGACCTGTGTAGAGCAAACGCCTCTCCAATTGAATGCGTGTGTCGACTGCAACGCAGTTGCGAACGCATGGCCTCAAGCTATCAGCACCTTTTAAGCAATTAAATGCTTGCCGTACGGCGTGGGCTACCACCCCGGCGCTGTGCAACGCTGTTGTGCGCCCTTTTCTGTAGATAAGCCAAAGCTTTGGATTATAGTAAAATTTGCAGGCAATGTGGTCCAAGTTGCTATGGAGCAGCGCAAAACAAATTGATGCACATGTAGCTCCTTTGCCACTTAAAGGAACTCTCGGCGTTAAAACAAGCCTACTGTCGCCGCGCGACGGGAGTTCGTGGCTAACGTCGCTCACCTTCTGTGGATTTTAGCTCTGGTGTTGGTGCATTGCTTGTTGCGCTATGGAAGCATCAAAGACAAGCCAACAGGGTACAAGGCTCACCAGTATTATACTCTAATAAAGAAAAGTTTAACCATCTCGAATGAGCACAGTTTACGTTTGTAATGTTCGGCACAGCACGCCGCATCTGGCATGCCCCGAAACAAGCTCTATCGTGCGCTTTCACAATCTATTGGATGTCGGCTTCACGTGCGAACCACGCAACAATGAGCCTCAAAGTAGCGATAAGAATGGTGTCTGCAACTAGGCGTTTTCGGTGCCACAACGAGCCTACGAATCGTATATTCCTTTTTGCTCAGAAGACAAGTATTTAAATAACCCTACAAAAACAGCCAGATGGCGCACAAGATCCACACGATGCACAAACAACAGCCGACAGGGAACCGGTAGTCGTGTGCTGCATGGAAAGCAGCACACGACTGGGAGTCTCCAAAGACTGGAAGTTACAGAATGCCGACGACAACAGGTCAGCGTGCTAGCCACGCGCATTAGGGAAACTCGTTTGCAGTTGCCAACGGTTCTGTCAAATGCCCATGCAACGCCGCGCCTCCAGTGTGTTTTCTTCATGAAATTCAGCCTATATTGGGTCCTTGACAAACCTCCCAGACTCAGCACGTTCATGTCGTATACCGCACTAGGCGCACTAGCTGCAGGCTCATGAGCTTACTCGATTTCAAACGCGCTCATCTACAGGGATACTAGCGGTGAAGTGCCTGTGCTGCGGAACGCCGCTTTGCAGTGTATTTTCCGACGGGTGAAGTCACAAACAAGTTAGAAGATGCTTTTGGAAGAGTTAAAAATGTCACAATGCACGCATGCCCGCATGGCCACAGAGGCTGAGGCAAATACCCTGCACCACCAATGCCTGCTAAATGCCTAAGTTTGTTGATCATGTTTACTTGAACGAAACATGAGCAAAGCGCCGCAAACAGGGGAAAAGAAGAGCTTGCCTACGGGCAAAATTCACGCAGAGCGGCGAACGTGTCGTGAACAAGGTTAGCCTTTGAGGAGAGAGAAAAGATCTCTATGGTCCGCCCGCGGGACGGCTGCCACGACTACAATTACGACAGGCCACAGGCTAACGCCAATACCCATTGTGCAGCTTGATTTTCGTTGTCGACGGACGTCACGGGTATCTCATGCGGTCCTATGGTGCCACACTGCTCACTATCTGCACGTCGCATCATCGTAATCAGTTCCACGGCTGCAAATGTACACAGCCTACTCAACAAAATACCTTCGGAAGATACCTTTTTGATAACCTGTGCATTCTGCGTTCGCATGGAACAAGTTTCAAATGTATGGCTTTGAGCCGCCGAGCCCTTGGACAATATTGGAAGTTTGTGATGTCTCGTGCGGTAAGACTCCACCATCGTGAAACCGTCCTGCACACCACTGTCCTTGGAAGGGCATATATGAACATGCATCCAACTTGAGTCAATAGAGAAAACGTGATAAAAGGGTTGGGGGCGGACGCCCAAGGAGGAAAAGCACTAACATGCCTCTCGTGCTACTCTCGAGTATTCAAATGGTTTGTGAAAGTAGAAACTAATACTGAGGTTTAAATGGTGCTGAAGCATGTGACGCACACTCTGCAAGTGTGCTTGAGGAACACTGATCACTGCTATGCTTACAGCTGGCCATTAGCCAACGACAAGAGA
>NW_013548249.1:0-2137 GCF_000499425.1 Eimeria acervulina
TATTATCTCGCTAATTCTGTAATACTCAGAGAGACAAATAAATACACCGTATAACAAATCTTTATATTTATATTTATATTTATATTTATATTTATATATTTATATTTATTTCTTTGTGCCTTATCGAGAGCTTCAACAGCTGCAGATACACTTGAAGGGTCTAAGCATTCATATGAATGTTTATTACTATTAATATTACTATTAATATTAATAATAATATTAATCTAAATATTAACATTAATATATATATATATATTTATATATATATGTTTATTTATTTATTTACTTAATAGCAGTTCTTTGTGCTTTATCGAGAGCTTCAACAGCTGCAGATACACTCGAAGGGTCTGGGCCTTGCAGAGCTTTGCCGGGGCCCCACAGTGTACAGAGCATTGAAATAAAAAGAATAGACAGCATTAATCCTAGTGCTGTTCCTGTTGCGAGCATATGCATTAAATGCAGAAGTCTTTGCTGTGAAGCAGAAGCTGAGCAAGAAGACAAAGAAAAAACATATTTATATATATATATAATTATTTTTTATTATCTGTTTATATATATATAATAAATATATTTATTATTTATACACCAGTATTACAAACGATAATCATACTGAGCCTGAAATTGCTGCTGAACCTGCTCAAAATGATGCTAGTTGTCTTGCTGCTGCTGCTGCTGCTGCTGTTGCTGTTGCTGCTGTTGGCTGTTGCTGCTGCAAGTGCTATTACTCCTGCAAGATGCTGCTGTTGCTGTTGAAAGTGCTGCTGCTGCACTTTATGCTGCAGATGCTGCAGATGATGATGCTGCTGCTGCTGCTGCTGCTGCTGTTAAGGGGGGTTAGGGTCTGACCTGCTGCTTGCATTAATGCAGCAGAAGCAAAGCCTGCAAGTAGAGACGCAATTTTAGTTATTCTGCTGAAGACCAACAAGAAGTATTCAATCTCTTTAAACTGTATTGAGACACTCCCTAAGTTTAAGTCCGTCAGGACCGCGGCCTTGTTGGCCTGCAACATCTTCCCCCGCCAAGCCCTAAACCCTAAACCCTAAACCCTAAACCTTAGACCTTAAACCCTAAACCCTAAACCCTAAGCCGTTGAGATGGATGGGCAGGAAGAGGAGTGAAAGGAATCAAAGACAAATGCGATTAACACTAAATAAAATTAAAAGAAAGACAAAGATAAATGTAAAACAAAGACTATTTCTCTTGATCTCTCCCTCTGAGTTTGTGCAGACCATTGGGGTGTATATACAGCCAAACAGAGAACAAGAGGCAGTTACAAAGAGGAAACAGAGAAGTTAATAAATAGAAAATCAAATATATAAAAAGAAATAAAATATATTATTTTAATAAAAAGATTTAAAAGAAATATACAAACAAAAATATTTGACGCAGATTGACAAAAGCCCCAGCAGAAAAAGAAAGCAGGAAATAGAGTTTCTTTGAGAGTTTTTCTTCGTTTTTTCCTTGAATAATTATAAATTAATTAATTTAGTTAATTAGTATTAATTAATTTCATCTTTTAAAATAATAAAAAACACAAACAAAAGCAGAAAACCTCCGCTGATGCCTCAGCGACCTCGCAGCAGCACGCGGTGTATATACACCTCAACAGCAGCAGCAGCAGTAGAAGGAATAATTTGAGGGTTTTGCTTCATTTTTTCTCCTTTTTTCTTTAATTTATTTATTATTTAATTTAAATTTAATATTTTAAGCGGTTATTTCAAGAAAAATAATTACGCAAACCCCCTATACCCTCGCACACCGCTGAACGCAGAACAGACCGCTGCTGCCTATACACCACAATTTTTATTTCGATCAATAAATAGAACCTCTTTTATTCTTTTTGTTTATTTTATGCTCATTTATGCAATTTTATTTGCTTATATTTGCACACACTCGGACAATTTTACCTACAACTTAATAATGAACATGTGCATCTATATATAAATACGTACATCCCCACGTGTGATATGCATCTAAATAGATATATATATATATATCTTTAGAAATATATATATATATATATGCATTGTATGCATGCACGTTTATAAATATATATATATATATATATATTTAGATACATACATACGTACATACAACTAAACACACACACATATATATATATATATATATATATATA
>NW_013548248.1:0-2744 GCF_000499425.1 Eimeria acervulina
GGGCACGCACTGTTGCCACATCCCGTGCCCCACTGCTACCCGTAGACTGCACGCTTACCGCACCACATTAGTGAAGCCTCGAGAGATCGATCCGACCATCGTTTGCATTCATTCTGGCTCCGCCGCACACAAGACCCAGCAAGTGCCCAATAATCTGCTGCCCATTAGCAAAGTAGAGGTCTACGCTACATGCCAACGCTTACGAATTCTCAGTTCATGTGAAGCTGCGCAGAGTCGTATTGCCTGATATATGGCATCGAAGGCAGCCGCAAGGCGCCTTGACTCTTTGGGCAGCCACACTACGCTACGAGGGTGTTGAGTTTTTGCTAGGCATGCATCTTTGCCTTGCGATAACAAGTCGGAATTGCACAAAGGCTGTTATTTATTTCAGTTCCTAGGCTGCAGGTTTGCGCCGCACAGCCTGAGTCACAGCACGCATCAAAAAGGGTATGCAGCAAATAGGTGCGTTTCCATAGCGACGCCTACGTGTTGAGCGCCTGGCGTGTCGCGTTTTGTGCTTTGCACGCCTACCTTCACAAGCCGAATCAAAAGGAGGAACCTGGGGAACTGCTTACAACCCTCCTGTGGGCCAGCATCTCTGTTTCTTAGATACGATCCACTAGGATACCAGAGAGTGCAAACGACATTTACTCGTTTGCTCTCAAGATTCCCTCGACTAGCAAATACTACAGAGAAGGATTAGCCCAGCACCCATACGCGTCGTTCTTACGGTCAGCCATACCTCCAATAACTGGAAAAGGCAAAGTGAAAACGAGCCAAACGATACCGCGGCTTCGCGTATCGCCCTACGCTGAGTAAAGCAGACTCAATAGCTTTCGGTACAGTGCAGAATTCAGACACAAAGATCTGCCATCCTCACCAGCACAGGCGAATCCAGCCACCATTGCAAGATACAACACGAAACAGTGACAAGCCCCAGCCTTCTGCGGTTAAATATTTGGTTTATCTGGCTCAGTTGAATCAAGGTCGCATGCATCACAGTCAGACCGGTTGGAGGGGACGACATGGCGGCACGCAGATTGCCGGATCTCTAGCCTACCAAAACGCGGCTCGTGCATGACCCAGCTTGCACTGAGCGTCATAAAGTTACCAGCAGTACACACCGACTCAAGCACCGCACGTCTGGAGTGATGCTTGCCTGCCCAAATACAAACGTGTTTTCTGAGATGGACTCTCCGCCAACAGAGGACACTAGCATCCAGGAAACCCACAGTGGCAAGCCTTCTGCAGCCTGTGAGTATCCGTCAACAATGTAAAATGGCCTAGAGGCAGAGCGCACCTATGAATGCATAAAAACACCGTTCAGAGTGGTCATGCGTTTAGGGTGGTGCATTGCTGCGAACCACCAACAAGCTGCCCGGGGGTGAACAGGATATGCACTTCCAAAATCGTGACAAGAGATCAAGAGATGTGGAGGAACACTCATGACAGCATGCAAAACTACGTAAAGCTGGACCTGCTCCTAGTTGCTGCCCCAGCGGTTGGGTTGAGGAGCCATGCGCAAGTCTCTCTCGAGGCCGCAATCCGCACAAAGAAATGCCGTCCAGTCGTCCGTTTAGTGTGCAAAAGTTCACATAATGTCTACGGAAGCTACTAGAGTGTGCACTTGTCCTTGGTGCGCGATATACCAAAACGCACAGGCTGAACAGAGGTGGTAGCAAACGGCATTCCGCACGTGAAGCCGTCTGGTGCAATGCATGAAATGCTGCAGAGGGTGTCTCGAAACAGCACCGCGTTTGCGAGCTAACTTCTGCACACTGAGGAGCCACATCTCGAAAAGTGTGCTTTTAGGCAGCAGCGGTATACCGTCTCCAAAGGGCTTTTCCATACACTACAAGGGAGCTAACGAATGGCTGTGTCGACGAACTTCTACAACAGCCCGTCGCATTCACGCCTGCAGTGGGAAACTCAGAACAGTCCAATAGAGGACTGCACTGATACTGACCGCCACATCGATCGGGAAGTTCAGCAGTCTGCTACGCCGTCTAATCTCCAAAGGCCGCCCCACACAATCCGCCTGCATGGCAAATATCGAACAGTGCCTCTTCCTGTTCACTTGCGGAGCGCACATGGGCTAGACAAAAGTGACAGCCGAGCATTATACACGACGATGCGTCAATCCAACCACCAATGCCAACGCGGCTGAGGCCAAAACTTCAACCTTGTGAACAGCTTAATGAACAAGCTCCACTGTCCTAGACCACTACGATACCAACCTAGATGCGCTCAAAAGCGCTACTTTCGGCAGATAATAGCAAAAGCAATACAAGCATTATTGGTTCGCGCCAAAGTCTGCATGCGTATGGGAGTGTGCAATGCACCGACGATTGCTCCACTTGCATGCGCCTCAATGAACATATCCAGGTATGCAGCTTCACTTCACATCCCATGCGCTAGGCAACCACATACATGAGCAGCAAAAGTAGATTCAGCCAGAATGCACTCTCTAGCAGCGCATCTACTTGATGCGCACGGTACGCCGCGCTTCAGCATCAGCACTGCCGCTGTAGTCCCCTTTCTCCGTTGGACAATACTGCCGCTAGCTCACAGTCTTTAGGGTAATCACATTTCACCGTAGGTACATTTTCTGAGACACAAACAGGACGTCATCAAAATATTTAGCTGCAACATCCTCGTCGACGCTTCTTTGCATTGATCCCGACAAGCTGCAAGCCTCCCATCCCATGGCGGTGTCTTCCGAAGCTGCATTCATGCAATCAGCA
>NW_013548247.1:0-2154 GCF_000499425.1 Eimeria acervulina
GTTTGGTGATTATTGTTGTGCTGCTGCTGCTGCTGCTGCTGCTGCTGCTGCTGCTGCTGCGGCATAGCTCCGCACCCCACACGCTGGCTGGGGCTTATCACGTATCTATTGATGTGGTTTTTTGTATTTTCTTTCGTTTATTGATTTATTTAATTCTATTTAAGATGCAGTCCTTTCAGAAGCCAGAGAATGCTCTTAAAAGAGCTAACGAGCTGCTGTCGATCGGGCAGCAGGAAGCTGCTTTGAGGATATTGCATTCAGCGATTGGACACAGGAGATTCAGGTGTATATACACTTCAATTTCTTCAGCTTTCTTTCGTCTTTTCTCTCTTTACTCTCTTTTACACCCTTCTACTTCACCCAAACTCGCAGCAGCAGCAGCAGGAATACCGCGAGGTTGCTGCTGCTGCTGCTGCTGCATGCGCTGCTGCTGCTCACCAAGCTGCAGCAACAGAAACAGCTTTTCATAGGCTCTCTTCTGTATTCCTTACAGCGCAGAAGCAGCAGCAGCAGCAGCAGGGGTGGTGGTGGTGGTCGCAGCAACAGCAGCAGGAGCAGCATCCGTTGCTGCTGTTGCTGCTGTTGCTGCTGCTGTCTTGCTGGAGTTGTTGCTGCTTCTTTCTCAGCCTCAACAAAATGCTGCTGCTTCAAGTGCTGTATTAGGGATGTGTGTGTGTGCGTGTTTGTTTTTTGTTTATCTCTGCTGCTGCTGCTGCTGTTGCTGTTGCTGTTGCTGCTGTTGCTGTTGCTGCAGTGTCTGTTGCTGCTGCTGCTGTTGATGTTTGTTGCTGCATGTTTGTATATCTGTTATTTGTATCCGCCTTAATATCTTTTCTTCTTTTTCTTTCGTTACTACTACGTCTTTGTTAATTTTATTTATTAATTTATTATTGTTATATTATTATATCTTTAAACAATTTATTTATTTTAAATACTATTTATCTTTGTTTTCTATCTCCTCTCTCTTTACCTCATTGCGGTGTATGTGCAGGTCTCAAGGCTGGGATGCAGTGCAGGAAGCAATCATGATGAGACATGTACAGCTCTGCGTAGACGAAGGCAAGCTCAGACTAGCTAAAGACGGGTAAGCAGCAGCAGCAACAGCAGCAGCAGCAGCAGCAGCAGTAACAGCAGCAGTAGCAGCAGTAACAGCAGCAGTAGCAGCGACACAAGAGCGGCAACGGTGGCTGCTGCTGTTGCTGCTGCTGCTGTTGCTGCTGCTGCTTATCTTAGCATCGCTTAGCCTCACCGCTGTCCCTTTGCGCGCATTCTGTCTGTTCTACGCGACAATAATAAATTAAAGCACATATTATTTATTTATTTATTTATTTATTTATTTATTTATTTATTTATTTATTTATAGATTGCATCAATATAGAATCGTATCGCAACACGCAAATGCGCAGTCGCTGGCGAAGGTCGTCGCTGAGCTGCGTTCGAGAGCAGAGGCTCGGCTTGCTGCAGCAAGAGCCAAAGTCGGAGCAGATGCTGTAAGCAACCTGCTGCTGCTGCTGCTGAGGGTGCTGCTGCTGCTGAGGCTGCTGCTGAGGGTGCTGCTGCTGCTGCTGAGGGTGCTGAGGGTGCTGCTGCTGAGGGTGCTGGTGCTGTTGTTGAGGGTGCTGCTGCTGAGGGTAGTGGTGGTGCTGCTGCTGAGGGTTCTGCTGCTTCTGATGAGGGTGCTGCTGCTGAATGTGCTGCTGCTGCTGCTGATAATGCTGCTGCAGTTGCTGCTGTTGCAGTTGCTGCTGCTCCCGAAGTTAACATCGTATGCCGCTGTGGTGCAGCAGAGATCCTCGTTGCATTTGTTAGCCCACAGTTTAGGGTTTAGGGTTTAGGGTTTAGGGTTTAGGGTTTGTGGTTTAGGAGCCTAGCGCGCCTGAGGATCTCGATGTAGAGGCAGAGACACCGGAGAATTTGTTGCTCTCAACCTTGCAAGTAAGAATATAAATATAAATATAAATATAAATATAAATATAAATATAAATATAAATGAAGGACAGAGTAATATGTCGTTAAAAGGATATAAAAAAATAAACAGACAGAAAATAATTAAACTGAGTCTTTAATATTTAAACGCAAACAAAAGTTAATTAAAAGAGAGACAGAATAAGATATAAGTACAGATAAATATAAATATAAATAAATATAAATATA
>NW_013548246.1:0-1868 GCF_000499425.1 Eimeria acervulina
TGCGCCTGGTCTTGCATTTATCCGCACCTCCTGTGTGGCAAGATACGCCGCACGCTACACAGCCTAGCATGAACCAGCACACAGTATCCAGAATCCATTAACGCGCACGCCCACCAGTGCATTGCTTGTTCAAACGCACCACTAAATGCCTCCTCACGCAAACAATGACACAATGCTACACCTACACAACCCCAGACCTTGTTCCAGCATTAGCTGCCCGTCTTACTGTATGCAAGGCCATCCACTCGAACAAATATCGGCCAGCGAGATCCTCGTAACCAACTCCCAACATACCACTTCGGCTCCTTCCTAAACCCAACCCATACTCAAAAACCCACCGCTGCTGGTCACACATTTCACACTATATTACCACCACTTAGCCTCCCCCCACCCGCCGGCCAATACACAACGCTGCAGCTGCCAAATCCAATTCAGTCTTTAACACGAAGATGCGCCTCATCTTGCATTTATGCGCATTTCCTGTGCGGCAATATACGCTGAACGCTTCACAGCCTAGCATGAACCAGCAAACAGTATCCAGCTTCCTAATATACGCTGAACGCTTCACAGCCTAGCATGAACCAGCAAACTGTATCCAGCCTCCATTACCGCTCAAACGCACGAGTGCATCGCCTATGCAAACGCATCACTAAATACCTGTGCACGCACACAATGACACCGCGCTCCACCTACACAACCCCTGGCTGAACACTTCACAGCCTAGCATGAACCAGCAAATAGTATCCAGCTTCCATTACCGTCCAAGCGCACGAGTGCATCGCCTTTGCAAACGCACCACTAAATACCTGTGCACGCACACAATGACAACGCGCTCCACCTACACAACCCCTGACCTTCCTCAACATTTGCTGCCCGTCTTGCTCTATGCAAAGGCATCCACTCCAACAAATATCGTCCAGTCAAATCCTCCCAAACAGCTGGCACCATACCACTTCCGCTCCTTCCTAATGACAACCCATATTCAAAAAGCCGCCGCCTCTTGCCAAACAATTCACACTATATTACCCTGAATTAGCTTCCCCCCACCGGCCACCCAATACACAACGTTGCAGCTGCCAAATCCAGTGCAGTCCTTTACACGCCGATGCGCCTCACCGGCCACTCAATACACAACGTTGCAGCTGCCAAATCCAGTGCAGTCCTTTACACGCCGATGCGCCTCATCTTGCATTTGTGCGCACATTCTGCGTGGCCATATACGCTGAACGCTACACAGCCTAACATGAACCAGCAAACAGTATCCAGCCTCTATTAGCGCGCTCGCACACCAGCGCATCGCTTCCTCAAACCCACCACTAAATACCTGCTCAACAACCAAACGACACAGTGCGCCACCTGCACAACCCCTGACCTTCCCCCAGCATTACTTGCCCGTCTTGCCCTATGCAAAGGCATCCACTCCAACTATTATCGCCCACTCAAATGCTCCTAACCAACTCCAAACATACAGCTTTTGCTCCTTCCTAATCACAACCCATATTCAGAAACCCACCGCTTCTTGCCACGCACTTCACACTCTATTACCCCCACTTAGCGTTCCCTCAACCCCCAATTAACGCGCACCACACCAGCGCATCGCTTCCTCAAACGCACCACTAAATACCTGCTCAACCACCAAACGACACTGTGCGCCACCTGCACAACCCCTGACCTTCCTCCAACATTACCTGCCCGTCTTGCCCTATGCGAAGGCATCCACTCCAACAATTATCGCCCACTCAAATCCTCCTAACCTACTCCCAACATACCACTTCCGCTCCTTCCTAATCACAACCCATACTCAAAAACCCACCGCTTCTTGCCACGCACTTCACACTATATTACCCCCATTTAGCTTCCCCCCACCC
>NW_013548245.1:0-2161 GCF_000499425.1 Eimeria acervulina
TTGTGGCCGTGTAAACCCAGGTTCAATTCCTGGTTCGGACACTTTTTCGCACAACTCAGGCATCTCCATTGCCCAGGAGAGTGATAGAATACCGGTTTGTTGGTTGGATGTAGGTTGTTTTTGTTGGTTGTAGATGGGGAAAAGATGCTGAGGCTTTCTGTGCATTTTGATGAGTGTTTAGTTTGTCGCCGTTAGTACTGCGTGGAATGCACCGGATCCCGTCTAAACTCCTAGGTTGAGCGGCGCAAGGCCCGGTTAGTACTCCGGTGGGTGACTCCACGGGAACCCCTTTGGGTGATGATGGCCTCTTTAATTATTTAGTTGCATAACTCCCGTCCACACACTTTTTACACGCTCCGCTTCTACCTCCACCAACTTCATCTCTTCACGCACGTCCCCCACATCTAGTCACGCTTTTACATACAAAACGCACATATCACTTGGACAAACGCATGCACACACACGCACACACGAACGCACAAGCACACACACACACACACACACACACTCCACTCTTCAACGTACACACGTCTGAACGTCCAATGATCAACATTCCCCTCCCCTACCCTCAGCTTTCCTTTTTGCATGGATACTCCGAGCGGCAGGCTGCGCCACTCCAAGCCCTTCACACCCAAGATGCCAGTTCTGTCTCCAGGCGCTCACACGCATCCAAGTGGGTCTAGTCCAACATCGTCATTACTTTTGCTTTTTTGATGCGACTACTTTTCGCTGATGCCGTGCTCTTGTGAAAGCACCTTCTTGTTCTCTTGTGCAGCAACCCCTAAGGATCCATAGACTAGTGCCTGCACCGTCTCCCGATACTCACGCTTTCCATAGTGTGTCTTGAAAGTTTGGTACTTCTTTTCTTCGTCAATGCGGACTGTGCCAAGCAATCCTCGAAGGCAATAGCCATATCTGCTTTTGTCCTTGTCTTGCGTTTTTCCGTCTCTCAGGATGATTTGTGGCCTCAGTAGTGTCTCTTCCTGTCAGTTATCAATCTTGACCGTTTTCCTCCCATTGACAAGCTGTCCTTGCTAGCTCTTGTGATACACTCCAGTGCCTTGTTAAACCTAGTCTTATCTTGCAGTATAGGCTGTGTGGGCATGAGCAAGTGTTTCAGTGTCAGCCGTGCAGTGGCGACAGCTTGAAACCTTTGAGAGTTGGATCGTCTCGAGGTAGCTCTGGTGGGAAGCTGTGGAGCTGGTGCTCTAATTGCGAACTTCAGTTCTACTGGCTTCAGGGGCGTGGGTCCCCTAAAAACAGCATTGCTACTTTCTGTCAGATAGTCCAAGGATTTCCCTTGATCTGCCATTTCCTTCCGCACATCTCGCTGCCACGCTGCCATTTGCTGCTTGATGCTTCTGGTGTGGTTCTTTTGGTCTAAGTAGGAACTTTTTGTTTTCTGTACAGCATACAAGCACCCATCACTCCCAGTCTCGATTCGCGTCGTGCTCACAGATATTTTCCCCGGAAGGTCTGACCACAAGGTTCTTATATGCACTTTCTTGCCTCTCCTCTTAAGACATCCAATTTCGCTTCTGTTGATATAGGCAAGAATAGCTTCTCGATCGTTTGCATCATTTTCTACGAGTGCCGGGTTGATGATCTCAAGCAGTTGACCTCCTGCAGCCGTTCATTTCATGCTATCCGTGCTGTTAAGCATCTGGATAGTTTAGGGTAGCAATGCCTCAGGTGATAGTCCAGCCACGACATCACAAAAGTGCGCATCGCATCCAACTTCTCACAGGGGAAGAGCTCTGATCTGAGGCGCTTAATGATACCCTTCCTTGTCTTGCTAGTGAGGCGAAGGATTTGGCATTGTTGCACTGTAGTCCCTAGTGCATCTTTGAACTCCAGGTACTTGTACGTCTCTCCCACCCTCACCACGGGCAAGAATTCCTTTGTCGCTTTAGTTGGACCGGATGAGGTCACTGCTTGGTCTTGTCCACCTTCCATACCGCCGTAGCTCATTTGGACATAACAGTGATGCTCTCACTGGACGTCTAGACGTCCATCCAGCTAGGGGGTATAAAGAATATCCTATTAGAAATAAACCAAAGCACTACTCACAGGGAATAAGGCCATTACGCTAAGAGTACTCTCGGCAGCAACATGGGAAATACACTATAGACAATGTTCTTGTATTTTAAAGTTATTTCAA
>NW_013548244.1:0-2444 GCF_000499425.1 Eimeria acervulina
AGACGCAGGGTCACAAGGGTGGCGCACTTCCTGCGTAGAACACAAGTCCGCAGGTTAAGCAGGAAAATTATAGATACGCTGCGGCTTGCCCCACGAGGACCACCTTGAACAACGCTATCCCCATGACAACGAGTTGGTACATATAAGAAAAGCGTCGCATGCGCGCACGATCAGTTTTGCATCCCTGCAAGCATGATCAACTAAAAATGCAACAAAACACGCAACTTGTCCCTTTTAGACCGGTCTCTCTTAAGTGCGACGACTCACGAGCTGTATAATCATGGCACGCAAGCGCGCCTTTCATGCACTGCTACTGAACCATTGCGGTCACTCCGGACCACAAGTACGCCTAATGGCCAGTCATTTTCAAGGTGACGAGGTCGTCATTGGCTACATTTAGACCGTGAGGACCCTTCGTTGCAAACCCTGCAATTCCTCTATACAGGAAGAATGCAGTCACCTCTATTGGTGCTGGACCCGTACTTTCTGGATCGATGACACTGCAGAGGCTGCTAAGACAAGGGATAAGGCTGAACCTAGTCCAAGGCAATAAGCGGCTGGAAGCTTACTATTACTATTTTTATGGTGGTAGCGGCTTTGAGGCTGCTTCATGTGCGTGTTTAGCATAGACATAAAAACCGAGAGACGTTCCCACCGAAATATGCAAGCACTACTCTTTGAGCTTCACCTGCCTCACAGCCAGCGCGCACTCAAAATCGTCTTGAACTGAAGCCCACTTCCTGGGTCGGCGATTCCGCAACGCTATTCATGCGGATCGTAAATGACTCTTGCACCGGAAATCTGATGCTTTCTACGCCTCGCAGCACCTGTCCCTTCAGTCTCCAATATCTGCGGTAACCCATCCAGCCATCCGCGTGTGGCACATTCCACCTCCTCGTATGACGTACTAACAAGATCATGATGCTTCGGCGAACACGTCATCAAAGTCCTTCCGAAACGGCTCGCCAACCTTTATGGCAACGCCGTTTTTCTTTCGCACTGCCGACCTCATGGAATGGACGGGGTTGTTCATTAAACAAACAGTATGAGGGACGCGTAGGTAGAGTGCTCACGGCTTTGCGTTCATGCCACATCTAAGCGCTAGATATGCTTCTGGAGGCTCATCGCATCTTCTGCGCAGGAGTTCGACTCGCCGTGCGCCACAACGGGCTTCATAGTCTATGCGCGCGACCACAACCCACTACACTGTATGACGCGCACAATTGCGTCTAAGAGAAACCGCACCAAATGTTTGAATGCCTGCCTGGAGGCCCATTACCCTTTTTGCCTCTTAGAAATGCTTTTCCTTGACCATGCGTTCGACCACCAATGCATTGCGCACCAATGCATTGCGCTGTCCTAAGAAACGCCTGGCCCGTTCACGCAAGCCGGAAAAGTTAGTAACTTGCATATATGTCGCATCGGGGGGAGGTTTTCGGCTTTGGACAAAAGTACATGAGTATGCCTTCTTGCCACAACGCATAAGCGGAGGCCCTGAAAACGCACGTCCTGAGCCAGACACTTGGCGCGCGGAGCAGCTGAAGCCCTTTTTACCCATCATCAGGTCTCATTCGAATCACATACGCCTGAAGATTCACTATCTAAAACAACGTGCAGTCAGCAATGAATGCACATGGTAGCTTTAGAGCTACCCAGATACGCAAAATATCTTTTCCAACATCGGCAGGAGAAGCATTACACAGATGCGGTCGTGCACTTTCATCCCCGCATCGACATCACAAAACCAGCAGGAAAGGAGCACCTGGGGTCGACGTTCTGGGCATATTTCGCAGACTCACAAGGTCTAGTAACACAGCGTGGGCGTCCCTACACGCGCAAACGCACTGTCTGTTCTCGGAGCGCCTAAACGTTCCCACGCAGCTTATTTAGTTACGCACCCTGTACTCTGATATCTAAAGCAGATTGTGCTGACCCGGCGAAGTAGCATGTACTCCTCTGCACAGTTAGCGACCGGATAGGTGCCGCATTAGTTGTCATTGGTGTTCGTTACTTCACCGCTCAAACAAACATACCTTCTAAGTACAGCCAAAGAAAGTAGACAACGCGACATATCACAACCCTCAGCTATTTCTTCCAAACAGCGAAAAGGATACATGAACAGGTTTGGGTATTCCCCATATGGCGCTTAGGCATGCATTCTCCAGTGCCCCAAGTGAAGGAATTGTGTCGGCTGTGAACTCCAGCTGCATCGTAAGCCAGTTGAGGCAAGGAACTAACTAGCTGCGGAGCGGCCAGCGGATCATCGCATCCATTTTGCAATCACTATGCTTCAGTGTTTTTGCCGTTGCACTCGCAGTCAAGTACACGACAACGCGATCTACTACACAGTAGCAACAGCTGAGCTGCATACGCTGTGCAGGCGGTGGTTATGCGTTGTTCGCCGTCCACTCTGATTTTCACGCGTTCTTCGCCACCCTGCAACG
>NW_013548243.1:0-43224 GCF_000499425.1 Eimeria acervulina
AAAATATATTTATTTAACTTCTACTTTTCTATTACCATTCTGCTTATTCCACTTCACTTCTGCAGAAGCGACAAACTGATCGATTATAATTTGCGCTCCGTTCGAAAAATCGCCAAACTGCGCCTCCCAAATTGCGAGGGCGTCGGGGTGTTCCATCGAATAGCCGAACTCATAACCCAGGGCTGCACAAAACAATAATAATAAATAATAAATAATAAATAATAACAATAATAATGACAGCAATGCTGATAATAATCATAATAATAATGGTAGTAGCAATCAATAATAAGCAATCAAATAATAATCATAATAATCGATAATAATCAATCGTCGTAATAATAATTAATAATAATCATAATTTTAATAATGAACAGGAGAAGCACAAACAACAGCAGCAGCACAAGCACCAACAGCAGCAGCAACACCAGCACCAGCAGCAGCAGCAACGCGGCAACAGCAGCAGAATCCGAACCTGCATATTCTGAAAGGGGTGAGTTGCAGACGTTGATGGTATGGGGGAGGTTTAGATCTTTAAGAGAATCAAATATGCAATGCTGCGCCTCCACTGCTTGGTCGTGCAGCACAGCGTGACGGTGAGAGAAGGTGCCTCGCTGAGCGTCTTGCCCTGCTAAGCGAATCTGCAGCAGCAAACCCAACAGCAACACCATTAACACCAGCATTATTCGCGACAGAAGCAGCATCATTACCTGTAGCTACAGCAGCACCATTAGCAACAGCATTATTAGCAGCAGCTGCACCACCATTAGCGGCAGCATCATGAGCAGCAACATCATTAGCAGCAACATCCTTAGCAGCAGCAATAGCAGCATCAGCAGGACTAGCAGCAGCATCATTAACAGCAGCACTAGCAGCAGCAAGAGGAGGAATGTACATGGAATCCATCGCTGAGTAGAGTTGCATATGCCAGGTTCTCCGCTGCTCCAAAATCAAGTGTCTGTTCGTGTTCAGGGCCTTCAGCTGCTGCTAATCTTTGCTTCATTATCTTCGCTATTGTTGCATGCGGTACAAAACCCTCGGGGATTGTAAATATACGTCGACCCAACTCACGCAATGCAGACAGGCGCACACCTGCAACAGCAGCAGCAGCAGCAGAAACGGCAGCAGCAAATGAACAATCAACGCGTCTTCACTCCGTTTACACTGTGGAACCACAACCTTCGCACGCCTAATTAAAATAAGCAGCAGCAGCTGCTGCTATTGATGCTGGTGCTACTGCTGCTGCCGCAAAGCCTCTCTGTCTCACGTTTTGTGCAGAGGCGAAGTTGCAAGGGTTTAGGGTTTAGGGTTTGCTTACCGGTAACTCTTGGGGGAGAGGGATGATCAGGAGTAACGAGATGCTTCCACTGCGGCGCGTACTGACACTGCAGCAAAAACAAAATACGGAAAAATATTTAACATGAAATATATTCAAACTCACGTATATATATATATGCATATAATATATATGTATATATATATATATATATATGTATCCAAACATAAATACATATATAAATATATGGACATGTACATATAAATATATATATATAATTATATTATATTATATACCCTAAAGGTGCAAACGTGTGAGGGTGTGCGTCTAACCTGATGAGCAGGCACAAACGTTTTGCTGCTTTCGTATTCTTTGTTATAAAACTCCCAAATGTCAGATTTCATTCGAGAGACGTCTTCTTCTGTCACCACCTCCTGCAGCACAGCAACAGCAGCAGCAATAGCGGCAGCAACAGGAAGGAAATAATAAAAATACGAACACTAACGAACAGCTTGCATAGCCTACTTGTTGGATGAGTTTGTTTGCATGCAATTCGAGTGCAGTATATATATACATATATACCCATATGCATACATACATATATACATATATATATATTTTTATATATATATATATATGAAGAATAATAAATATATTTTATTGTCTTACTTGTTGGATGAGTTTGTTTGCATATAATTCGAGTGCAGTTTTTTTTCTAGCGATGAGAGTGTAAGTAAGCGGTTGTGTAAATTTAGGCATATCGAGTTCATTATGCCCAAATCTTCTGTATCCAACAATATCTACAAAAACATCTTGTTTGAATTTTTGTCGGAAATCTAGAGCGAGCTCGCATGCAAAAGAAACAGCTTCGGGATCATCTGCATTAACATGAAGTACTGGGGCTTCTACTGCTTTAGCAATATCTGTACAATATTTCCCAGATCCTGCATCGACAGGGTTCGTCGTGAATCCTATTTGATTATTAACAACCAAATGAATACAACCTCCAACAGAATAACCAGGTAAAGCAGACATTTGCAGGGATTCATATACAACACCTTGACCTGCTAATGAAGCATCTCCGTGAATAATAATAGGAAGAACTAAACTTCTTTCTTTATCTACACGGAAGTATTGTTGTGCACGAGATAAGCCCAATACAAGAGGGTCTACAGCCTCAAGATGAGAAGGATTCGGTAGAATACACATATGAATACTGCGCTCAGAATCTCTATCAAACAAATCGTACTCTACACCTAAATGATACTTAACATCGCCTGTATTTCCCCAGTCGCTTGAACCAAACCCTGAAACTCCTTGGAATTCGCTCAGCATCTGCTGCATAGGTTTATGCAAAACATTTACAAGCACATTTAATCTTCCTCTATGTGCCATCCCTATAACAATTGAATTCAACCCCGCAGCTACAGCTCTCTTTGTTATTGTCTTCATTCCTACAATTAATGTCTCGCATCCATCTAAACCAAACCGCCGAGTTGTAGAAAACTTTGATCCACAAAAATTTTCAAATAGCTGTGCTCGAGCAAGACGTGTAAGGATTTTTTTTCTGCTATCTACGCTGTATGCATAGGCTTGATCGGTTTCTAATCTTTGCCGAATGAAATTGCATGCATTTGAATCTGCAATATGCATATACTCCACACCTAAACTGCTACAGTACGTCTCCTCTAATCTCTTCACAAGATCTCTTAAACGTCGAGGGGGAGAGTCAGGAGATAAGAAGCCTTGCATACCAGGGACTCTAGCTACATAAACTTTATCAAAATCTGCAGCAGTAAATCCATAATGCTCTGGCCCAAGTTGAAGAGGCTGTTGTGCTGCTCTTAAAGAACAATAAGGAGGCTTGCGCGGAAGAGATAAAGGGTTTATTGCTGCTAACTCATGTCCTCTCATCTGATAACCGCGAACCATTTGAATTAATCGAGATGTATCATGAACAGACTGAGAAGATCCTTCATATGCAGAATATAAACCCTCTCCTGATCCTGCTGCTGCTGCTCCTGTTGTTCCTGCTGTTGTTGCTGCGGGTGATGCTGCTGACGGTGCTGCACCGCTTCCTGCAGCTGCTGCGTCACCAGCTAGCCCCCCGCTACTCCCTGCCAATCCTAAAGAAGCTGCTGCTCCTGCTGCAGGCGTTGCTGCTGCTGCTGCAGGTAGGTGCTGCTGCAGCGAGGGAGGCGGTACGAAACATAATGAAGGCGGCAGCCCAGCCTCTAAGTTGTTGAAGTATGCAGCCCATGAAGAATGAACAGATGTGGGATCGCGTCTCCAGGCTAGCAGCATTTGTTCTGCATAAGAAGCACCGGTACCCGATAAAAAGCCATCTGCTGCTGCATCTCCTGCTCCTGCTGCTCCTCCTGCTGCTGTTGCTGCTGAGGGGGAGGCGGAGGCAAGAGGCGAAGAAGCTGTAGACAAAGGGCTCCTGCTGCTGCTGCCGCCTTTCTTGCTGCTGCCCGATGACAAGCTCCCACTCAGTATGCTGCTGCTGCTGCTGCTGCTGCTGCTTGCGCAGCGGGACTGCTGATGAGCATGCCAAGGGAAATGCAAGAAGAAATTCGCGCTGCTGCTGCTGTTGTTGCTGCTGCTGTGTGCATGTGTTGTTGTTGCTGTTGCTGCTGCTGCTGCGACGCCGCTAGAAGACCCCAAAAGCACCCCACGATGAGCCCCACAAAGGTACTGCCGCCGCTGCAGCAGCAGCAGCGACTTTGCTGCAGTTGCAGACATGGGTGCTGTTGCAGGTTCACGGGGCGCTACACAATAGGAAGTCTGCTGCTGCTGCTGCAGCTGTTGCTCCTGCTGCTGTTGTTGCTGCTGTTTCTGCTGCTGCTACCCGCGAAACAAAGCTCGCGGCAGCAAAGCGTCGCCTGGGTAGACCTAGCTACCCGCGAAGCAGCGACAGCGAAAGCAGCAGCAGCAGCAACAGCGGCAGCAGTTGCTGCTGCTGCAACAGGACACACACAACAAAGACAACTGCCCTGTGAACGATGGATCGGGAAGATCAAAATAAAGAATAAAAAAGTTGCAGATGCTGTTGCTGCTGCTGCTGCGGCTGCTGGGCCCGCTGCAGCTGCTGCTGCAGTCTGCTAGCGTTGCTGCGGCTGCTGCAGCAGAGCGATAGAGGGAATTGCTTATAGGATTATAATGTCCACAGGAAGCTGCATCCGCTGCAGCAGCAGCAGCAGTAAGCAAATGCTCACTGTCCCAGGACGCTTGCGCTGCTGCTGCTGCTGCTGCTGGAATCGTTGCAGCAGCTGCTGCTGCTGCTCCTGCTACTGCTGCCGGCGATTGTATGCGGTGTTGCAGCAGCAAAAGGAGTTTTTTTGTTAAAGAAGACTGTGTGCTGTTTGTTTTACTAAGGAGAGCTGCTGCTGTCCCGCAGCGTACGGTATGACTCAATCGTGAGGGGGCCGCAGCAGCAGCAGCTGCTGCTGCTCCTGCTGCTGCTGCAGCAGCTGCTGCTGCGGTCGCCGCCCCAAGGAGGGAGCGACCTTGCATGCAGCAGCAGCAGCAGCAGCAGCCTCAAGTAATGCTGCAGCAACACACAGAAAACATTAAGGACATTCTGTATAGCAACATTGGGAACCCCGCAGATTGGTGCTCCGCGTTGCTGCTGCTGTTGCTGCAGCAGCAGCAGCAGCAGCAACGCAGCTCTACACCGAGAGTCACTTGGTGGCTGCTGCATCCTTGTCTAGCCAGCAGCAGCAACAGCAGCGCGCGGTCTGTCCCCGGCTACTTTTCTGTGTACAGTAGCAGCAGCAATAGCAGCAACAACAGCAACCGCTGCAGCTGTAGCAGCAGCAATATTAGTTGTTGCTGCTGCTGCAATCCCAGACGCCGCGGAGCGTCCCGAGTGTCTCCAGCGGCAGCGGCAGCAGCAGCAGCAGCAGCAGGTTGCAGCGGCCCCGCCCTTATGTTTCGCCGATCCCCGCAGCAGCAGCGACAGCAGCATCAGCAGCAGCACCAGAGCCAGCAGCTGCAGTTACAGCAGCAGCAGCAGCAGCAGAAACGGCAGCTGCGCTGCTGTAGGGAAGTAAAAAGGACGGCATCTTCAGGCTCCGAAGCTGCTGCCGAATCAGCAGCAGCCCTTGCACCAGCAGCAGCAGCCGTAGCAGCAACAGCAACAGCAGCAGCAGCAGCAGGATGAATGTCAGCAGCAGCAGCAGCAACACCGGCCGTGTCCTCATGGACCGCGCCACATTCTTTTCGTCTCTCTCTGCTTTTCACTCAGAGAGGGGACAGACACTTGCTCCGGATCCACTCCTCGGGGTAGGCTAAGCAGCAGCAGCAGCAGCAGCAGCAGCAGCAGCATCACCGGCAGCAGGGAAGGAGAGAGCCGCACATTCGTCACCCTCGTGTGCATAGTTCTAGCAGCAGCAGCAGCAACATCAACAATACAGAAAGCAGCAGCAATCTCCCTAACTACCGCACCATTACCACCATCACCAGCAACATCAGCAGCAGCAGCACCAGCAGCAACAACAGCAGCACCATCAGCATCAGTAGCAACAACAGCAGCACCATCAGCATCAGCAGCATCAGCAGCATCAGCAGCAGCAGCAGCAGCAAGAGTTTGTTTGTGCGTGTGTTTATGTGCGAAGGTGTCTGTTGATTTATACGAAATGTTTATTATCGCTATGGAGCAAGGCGGCTTCCCTCGTATAAACAAAAACAACAAATGGAGTTTTCTAGGAAAACAGCTCGGGGTTATACCCAAAGATAAAACTGCCTCGCAGCATGAAGTTGAACAGGTGCTGCTGCTGCTGCTGCTGTTGCCGCTGCTTCTGCTGCTGTTGCTCCACCTGATCCTACGGGTGCTGCTGATGCTGCTCTTGCTGCTGGTGGTTGTGCTTGTGGTGGTAGTCAGTCTGAGCCGTGGCAGCAGCTGCTGCCTTTACAGCAGCAGCGGCACGACCGCTGCAGCCATGGCAGCAGCCATAGCGGCAGCTATAGCAGCAGCAGCAGCAGCAGCAGTTGAGTTGCATGCCTCTATATGTGATGTGGGGTGTATGCATACCGCAGGTTAAGCGCTTTTATGTTCGCTGGATCCGCCAGTTTGAGGGAGAGAAGATATCCCCTGAACTTCGGAAGCAGCTGCAGCCTTCAGCAGCAGATGCTGCTCGGCGAGCTGCTGGTGCAGCACCTGCTGCTGCATCATATTCTGCTGCTGCTGCTTCTGCTGCAGCTGCTGCTGCTGCGGGAGGCAGCAATGCCGGCTTCCTGCAGCAGCACGCCGTCGGTCTTTACTCGCACCCATTGCGGCACCATCCGCACCATATGATGCCTCAGCCGCAACAGCTGCAGCAGTTGCAGCAGCTGCAGGAACAGCAGCAGCAGCAGCAACAGCAGCAGCCTTGGAAGGGACACGAGCTCGACAGCAGCAGCACCAAAATCAAAACAGAAAAGAAAATGTTGCTGCTGCAAAAGCACGCAGCTGTAGACGTCTTCAGACTCATGAGAAGAAGGGACAGGTTCGGCTTGGGGTTTAGGGCTTAGGGTTTAGGGTTTAGGGTTTAGGGCTTAGTTTAGGGTTTACGGTTTTATGGTGTGTAGTTTGAATGTTTACGGTTTTGGTTGTAGGCTCTAGGGTTTATTTCAATACGTAGGGTGTACGATTTACGGTCTAGCTTAGGGTTTAGGGTTTAGGGTTTAGGGTATAGCGTTTGTTCAGGCTTGCTGCAAAGTACTCCCCCGAGGCGGTGGCTGCGCGCATGGCGGCTCGAGAGCGTCGGCGGCATCTTGTGGAGTCGGGACAGCTGGGGCCGGCAACAGGCAAGGGTTTAGGGTTTAGGGTTTAGGGTTTAGGGTTTGGGGTTTATTGTTGTGGGGTTGGGCTTTAGAATGGCTTAGCGGTTTTGCGTCTGTGTGTCTGTCTGTCTTTCTGCCTTCATATGGCGTTTAGCTTTTAGGGTTTAGGGTTTAGGGTTTCCCTCTTGTTGCTTGTTGGCCTCGTTGCTGCTGTTGCTGCTGCGGTTTGAAGGGGCTGGTTTTGCTGTTACGTGAGCCGTCATCGCTTCTCTTATGACTTGTCGTTCCTGCTGCTTATGCTCCCGCTGCTGCTGTTGCTGCTGCTGCTGCTGCTGCTGCTGCAGATGTGCGGCGTCTTACTCAGAGTCTAGCAGACCGCCGCTACGTTCCTGGGGATTTTCCATTTGCAATGAACTGCATTTATTATCTTTCTCGGCCTCTCAGGGGTATCTCCATAGAACAGGTAACAGCAGCAACAGCAGCAGCAGCAGCAGCAGCAGCAGCAGTAGGTGCAGCGGCAGCAGCGGGTGCAGGTGCAGGCCGTGCGTTTTTTTGGTTTCTTTGGGGTGTGCTGCTGTGTTTTGCGTAGTGGTGGTGTGTGGGTTTGTTGCTGCCGCTGTTGAGATGTTTCTTGTTGCTGCTGCTCTGCTGCTTCTGCTCTGCTGCTGCTGCTGCAGCATCCTGGGTTGTTGTATGAAGTGAGCCTGCTCCTGGAGGAAGCTGCAGCATCATGCAGGGAGAGTTTGCTGTCTATACACCGGCCGCGGCCTCCTCCTGTTGATTTGCCTCAGCTTTTCGGGTGTATATACAACTTTGCAGCAACAGCAGCAGAGCGAGCAGCAGCAGCAACAGCACCTTTGGACCCTATGGATTTGCTGCTGCCGCAGCTGCTGCAGCTGCCTGGCGCTCCCTGGGCTGCAGCAAACAAAGGCAGCAGCAGCAGCAGCAGCAAGTTGGGGCCGCTACTCGCGCTTCATGCGCTCCAGCTAGCCAGCGCTGTTTCTGCTAATTTGCTGCTGCCTGTTGAGAATAGACTCAGCCTTGCTGGCTTCACTCGGGCTTCTATCGGTCCCTTGCTGCTGGCTGCTGCTGCAGCACAGCGCAGCAGTAGCAGCAGCAGCAGCGGCAGCAACAGCGCGAACGCGGCGCTAGAAGCTGCTGTTGCTGCTGCTGAAGAGGCAGAAGACCTCGTAGACAGTGATGCAGACTGGATAGATCAAGAGGACGAGCAAGACCAAGCAAGCGAAGTATGCTTTAGGGTTTAGGGTTTAGGGTTTAGGGTTTAGGGTTTGGGGTTTGGGGTTTGAACGGCATCCGCAGGTTGTGCAAGTCCGGCTTGATGCATGGCTTTGGTATGGCGTGCCAGTAGGCCTTATAGTGGACTGTTTACTTTGCTCAGGGTTTAGGGTTTAGGGTTTAGGGTTTATTGTGCACGCAGGTTGGGGGAGCCTTGACTCGTCAAGGGCGTGTCTTCCGACGGCCTGAGTCTCCAGTGGAGGCTTCACCTCGGCCCTCTTCTCCAGCCATCAGCAGCAGCAGCAGCAGCAGCAGCACAGGGGGGTTTCCAGAGTGCTGGGGGGGCCCTTTAAAAGAACAGCGGCTAAGAGAGGAAGGAGAGACCTTGAAGACTGCTGCTGCTGCGCTGCTGTCGGCTTTGGATTGCGTCTCTGTTGCTGCACTGCGTGCAGAGCGTTTGATTCGCGCTGCAGCAACGCGAGCAGCAGCTGCTGCAGCGAGGGCGTCAGTAGCAGCTGCTTCAGACCCCACCGCAGCTGCAGAAGCAGCAGATCCCGTTGCCGCAGCTGAGGCATTCGTCAAGCTCTCAGCAGCAGAGCTGCTGCAGGGCCTTATCAATGAAAAGGAAGCAGCACTTCGTGCTGCTACACCAGCAGCAGCAAACGGGTGCCGCACCTCTACAGTTGAGGCCTTGATGAGCTACAGCAGCAGATGGAAGCTGCGGCAGCTGCTGCAGCTGCAGGCCTTGCTTGGCCTGCAACCAGCGGACTCCCAGCAGCAGCAGCAGCAACAGCAGCAGCAGCGACAGCAGAAAAGAGGTTCGTTTGCTGACGTAGCAGGTGCTACAGTAGCAGCAGCAACAGCAACAAAACGTCTGCGCACTGAAGAGGAAGAGGCCTTCGCGGAAAGCCGTAGCAGCAGCCCCACGTTTGAAGCAACCTCAACTACTGCTGCAGCAGCAGCAGCCTCAGCAGGGGCAGCACCAAACCCAGACGTGCCGCTTGTAAATACACCCCGCGCCGTCGCCGCCTCCCTACCCCCTCCAACTCCGACTCAGAACTTTCTTTTTGGTGTCCCTGTAGAGCCCCCTTCTGATCCGCACCAGCAGCAGCAGCAGCAACAGCAGCAGCAGCAGCAACAGCAGCAGCAGCAGCAACAACACCAGCAGGGTACTCCATCAGGGGAACCCCGAGTGCATGCGGGGGCCCGCAAGGCCCAGCAAACAGTGCAGCAGCAAAGACGCAGCAAAATGCTGAGCCCGCGAAGCGCGCCGCCTCTTAGTGCTGCTGTTGCTGCTGCTGTGCTGCAGCAGCAGCTGCAGGTCCCGCCCTCCTCCGTCGCCGTGCTGCTGCAGGATGCCACGGAGTTCGTTGTTGTGCACACCCAGCAACAGCAGCAGCAGCAGCAAAAGCAGGTGTCCCCTACTGCTGCTGGTGGGTGGCGGCACACCTCACCGCGGACGAATGGCAGCTGCAGCACGGACGCAACAGGAGCAGCAGCAGCAGCTGCTGCTGCTGCAGCAGAGGGGGAGATCGGAGTATCAGCACAAAGCATTGCTGAGGCACTGCAGCAGGCCCTGCAAAACCTTTCTCGCCCGCTGCAGCTGCAACTAGTGAACAAAGCAGAAGCTATATTTAAAGCTTGCTGCTTGCATGCAGACAGCAGCAACAGACGTATGTTCGTGGTGCTGCGGCTGCTGCAGCATCTGGGGCCCTCGTTTGGTGCTGCTCTCACTCCACTTGTTAACAGACTGGGGGAGCAGATTGTTGCAGAGGAAGAGGCAGCCGCAGAAGCTGCTGCTGCTGTTGGGCCGTACACCAGCCTGGGGGGATCGCCAGCAGCAGCAGCTGCTGCTGCTGCAACGCGGAAGCAGCAGCAGCAGCTCCAGCTGCAGCAGATGCTCTTCCTTGACTTCGCTTCCGAAGCAGAGGCTCTCTCGCCTTTTCTCTCAACAGCAACAAGCGCAGCAAAAGCCTTCTCTGCAATTGTGTCGCTGGTATGCCAGTGCAGCAGCAGCAGCAGCGGTACTAGCACAATCAGCAACACCACCACCACCACCTCCAGCAGCAGGACAATCAGCAGCAAGCAATAGCAGCACCACATCCACCACCACCGACAGCAACAGCAGCAGCAGTAGCAGCACCAACAGCAGCAGCAGCAGCATAAGCAACACTTTGTCCTTGTGCGTTTGTGCTGTCTCCGCAGCTGCCTCCATCTCCTTCTGTGTGCCCGGGAGCCACGTGGCTTCCGCGTGGCGGCGACGATCAGCAGCAGCAACGGCAGCTGCAGCACGGGAAGAGGCAGCAGCAGCAGCACGAGCAGCAGGACCAACCGGAAGAATCATGGATAGGCTTGGCTGCTGCTGCGTCGCTGGCACGCCTGCTGCGGGGGCTGCAGGCAGAGGCGGGGCTCCGCCTTCCCAGGTGTCTCCTCAGTGCTAAAGGTATTGTCGCATGTCTGCTGTTGCTGCTGCTGGTGCTGTGGGTGCTGCGGTTGCTGCTCGTGTTGCTGTGGGTGCTGCGGCTGCTGCTTCTCTGGCTGCTACTGTTTGTGGCGGTGCCTCGCCGAGTTTACCGCTGGGTTGCTGCATCTGACGCAGCACCAACAGCAGCCTCCGCTGCAGTGGCTGCGGAGGCTCCTGTTGCTGCTGTTGTATTTTTGCTTCCCCGCTCGCTGCTGCTTGAGACAGCTGCGTCACTCGGTTATTGTTGCTGCTGCTTGCAGGTTTCCAGTTCTTGCAGGCGGCATTCGAAGCTGCTGCTCAGCTGCTGCTTTTCAGACAATCGGTGCGTGTGCAGCAGCAGCGCATGCAGCAGCAACAGGGTTTGTGGGTATGACATTTGTGGGGAGACAATGTGGTGGGCATTTGTCGGTTTAGCATTGCTGCTGTTGTGTCTCCTGCTGCTGCGATTGCCGCTTCTGCTGCAGGTGTTGAGACCCCACATGGACGTCTTCTTATCAGTTGCTGCTGCAGTGCTGCAAGTCGAAGTGGAGTTGCCGCGCCTGAGGTTACCGAGGTCGCTCATTCGGGGTACGTCACCTTTTGCACCTTTTGCTGCTGGTGCTGCTGTCGCTGTTGCTGCTGCTGTTGCTTCTTCTACTGGTGCTGTTGCTGCTACTGCTGCTGTGGGGTTGCTGCTTGGTTGCTGCAGCGACGCTTTCGTTCCTGTACTTAACTTGCACGGCCCCCCCGCGCCTGCTGCTCTCTTCTCTAGAAGCGCTAGTAGAGGCCCACGGCACACCAGAAGCAGCAGCAGCAGCAGCAGCTGACGCGGCAGCAACGGGAAGTAACGACCAGCTTGCTGATGCTTGTGCCGTGGGGATATCCAAAGCTGCTGCTGCAGAGGCAGCCGCAAAACTCTTCTTGACACCGTTGCTGAGATACATTCGACACAAGATGGTACTTGCTGCTGCCGCTGCTGCCTCTGCTGCTGCTTATGCATCTGCTGCAGCTGCTGCTGATGCCGATGCTGGTGTCTTCCAAGTTTAGCCTCTCCTCTCTGGCTCTCGTGCTGCACCTGATGCTGCTGCTGCTGCTTCTGTTGACCCATGCTGCTGCTTGTGTTCGCTTGGCTTGTGATGTTGACTGGTGCTGCTACTGCTGCTGCTGCTGCTGCTGCTCTTGGTGATTTGTGCTGCAGATGGAAGCAGCACGTTTGTCTGCTCAGGAGGAGCTGGCGGAGGTGATTGGCCCGGCGTGCACTGGCTCTGCTGCTTCAGCAGCTGCAGCTGCAGCAGCAGCAGCATCTGCTTCCCACGACTTCAGCAACAGCACCAGCAGGTTGCCGGAGTGTGTAGCTGCAGCAGGATCCTCGAATGCAGCAGCAGACATGCAGCCTGCTGCTGCAGCAGAAGCTTGGTTGCAGCGTGGTGCTGCTGTTCGCTTAACCCGGTCTACAACGCCGCGGCTGCCTCCGCAGCAGCAATTTGCTGCTGCTGCTGGTTCCTCTATGCTGCTGCCTGCAGAGGAGAAGCAGCAGATAGCAGCGGATGCGATTGCTGCAGCTGCTGCTGCTGGGCTGCGAAGCAGCCGCAGCGCAGCACACGGACAGCAGCAGAGTACAGATGCTGAGGGCTTAGAGGAGACAGTGAGCCGCTTGCTGCCACGAAGAGACAATCGAGGGCCTCGTTCTGCTGCTGCTGCTGCACTTGACCCGCTAGTGAACCAGCAGCACCACCTGCAGCAGCAGAAGCAGCAGCAGCACTTTCTGCAGCAGGCACAGCACCAGCAGCCGTTCGCAAACCCCACCCAGCAGCAGCAGCAGCACCCGCAGCAGCAGCAGCAGTTGCTTCCACCGGGAGATGCGCTGGTGCCAGTGAACGAAGCAGCAGCAGCAGCTGCGGCTTGTGCTCAGCTGGGGGCCCCGATACAGCAGGGAGAGGAGCAGCAGCAAGACGCACAGAATGCACAGCAGCAGCTGCTACAGCACCAGTATCCTCTGAGCCAGCAGCAGATGACGCCGCCGCAACCAATGCTGCAGCAGCAGCTACCTTTGGGGGTGTTGCCGCAGCAAGGCATGGCCCTGCCTCCAGCAGCACTGCATCCTCAGGAGCAGCAGCAGCACCTGCAGCCGCACCAGCAGCAGCATCAACGTTCGCAGCAACAGCAGCCACACCTGCAGCCGCAGATGCAGCAGATGCAGCAGCAGCAGCATCCGCAGCAGCAGCAACACATGCAGCCGCAGCAGATTCAGCCGCAACGCCAGCATCCGCAACATCTGCAGCAGCAGCAGCAGCTGCTGCAGACCTCAGCCGTAGGGGCCCCGTCGTTTCCACAGGTTCCAGTGGATATGCAACAGCAGCAGCTGCAGCACATGCAAATGCAGCAGCAGCAGTTGCAGCAACAGCACATGCTGCAGCAGCAGCGCCTTCCGTTTACCGCTCCACCGGTGCAGCAGCAAGTACTGCAGCAGCAGCAGCACCGCCTGGCGCCACCGCAGCAGCAGATGCTGCCGCAGCAGCACCTCCAGCAGCCGCCATTTCAGCTGGGGCAAGAAGACATGCAGCAGGAACATATGCAGCAGCAGCACCTGATGCAACAACACCGCCAGCACCACCACGAGCAGATAGAGCAGCAGCAGCAGCAGCAGCAAGACAACGAAGCCCCCAGACCCCCACTTGCCTTCGACTACTCGCAGCAGCTCGGAGCAGCTCGGCCCCCTTCCCCAACGCTGGGCGCAGCAGGAACACCGCCCGAGCATCAGCATCAGCAGATGCAGCAGCAGCAGATGCAGCAGCAACAGCAGCAGTTGCTGTTGCAGCAACAGCAGCAAATGCAACAACAGCCATCGGCGTGGCTGCAGCAGCAGCAGTTCCAAGGAGCGATGCCCCCCCAAGCTGTAGGTTCGTTGCAGCCGCAGCTGCAGCAGCGGCGGGGAATGGCGCCGCAGCAGCAGCCGCAGCAGCGACAGGTGCGGCAGCAGCAGCAGCCACCGGCTTCTGCGCATCTGCAGCAGCACCAACGACAGCAGCAGCATCATCAGCAACCACAGCAACAGCACCATCAGCAGCAGCAGCAGCAACAGCAACAGCCTGCATTGAGGCAGCAACCGAAACAGCTGCAGTCGCCGCATGCAGCAGCACCTCGCGCAGCAGCAGCAAAATCAGCAGCCACAGGCAGCAGCTCAACAGACACCCCAAGCAGCACAACAGGAACTCAAGCGCCATCAGCAACACCAGCCGCAGGAGGTGCAGCAGGAGCAACAGCAGCAGCATCAGGTGCAGCAGGGCGGAAGGCCCCATCGGGAGCTGGAGCACCGGGCACACCGTCACCCACAGCATCAGCAGCGGCTGTTGCAGCAGATTGGGATGAACAAGACAGCGACGGCGAAGAGGAAGAAAGCGTTAATGAAACGACTGCTGTTGCAGTTGGCTGCATTGGGGCGTTAGCAGCAAACCCTCAGCTGCTGCCTTTGTTGCGGCCTCACCTCCCGCTGCTGACAGAGGTGCGCCCTTTTGCTGCTGCTGCTGCTGCAGTTTTCTTGCTGCCGCTAGTTCATACTGCTGCTAGTTGCACCGCTGGTGCCAGCATTGCTGCTGGTGCTGCCTCCGTAGGATATTTGCTGATTCACTGCCCGGGCTCGTTGCTTCTGTAGTGTATACCCCGCTTTCCCTGCTGTTGCAGTTGCTGCTGCTGCTGTAGCAGCAAGTGTAGCTTGGATTGTTTCTGAGTTATTGTTGTTGTTGTTGCTGCTGCTGTTTGTGCTTCAGCTGGCTTGGCTGAGGACGCCTTTTAGCGGCACATTGTGGGCGGTTGTGGGGGAGCTGCTGCTGCCGGCAATAGAGCAGCAGCAGCAGCATCAACAGCAGCAGGAGCAGCAGCGGCAGCAGCCGAGTGTATCTCCAGCTGCCCTGAAAGCCTTAGCAAACCTTGGGGGCTTCCAAGAGTACTTGAGCGTCCTCAAGGTTGTTACGAAACCTTGAGTCTTTAGCAGCAGTTTCGCGCAGCAACAGCTGCAGCAGCAGCTCCAGCAGGAGCTGCAGCATAAGTAGTTTCGCTCCTCAGGAGCTGCAGCCGCAGCTGCAGCAACGCCAGCAGAATGAGGAGGAGGAGCAGCGGGTGCGTACGCCTTTCTGTTGCTGGAGAGCCTGTGCATTGCCGATATAGCAGCAGCAGGAGCAGCAACAGCAGCAAAAGTAGCAGCAGACGCACCCGCTGAGAAGATAGCTGGCTTTTTACAGAGCTCCAAACTGGGGGCGACAAGGGGAATGCTTCGCGGCTTTTTGTCTGTAATAAAAGTAAAGTGTTAGAAAGGAGTATTGCGAGCCAACAGGGCTTCTTTGCTTTTCTTGACTCGAGTGTATCTGCTGCTGCTGCTGCGGCAGCAGCACCAACAGCAGCAGCAATTGACCTTAAGGCCGCCTTGCTTGTCACACGGGGCGCGTGGATGGCCTTACAGACTGTGCAGCCTCGTGGCCAGACAGCTGGAACTCTGCAGCTGCTGCAGCGATAAGCACGACGTGCTGTTGTTGCTGCTGCTGCAGAAGGCGTGGCTGCTGCATAGCAGCAATAACCGGGTTGCCGCTGCAGCAGCTGCAGCAACTGCAGCAGCTGCAGCAGCGGTAGGGTGGGCGCTGCCTTCGTCTGGGGGCGGTAGGAAGTTCTTTTCTATCAGTATAAACAGCAGCAATTGCCGCAGGTGCAGTAGTCGCTGCAGCTGCAGCAATAGCAGCAGCAGCAAGTGCAGTAGTTGCAGCTGCTGCGGTAAACCAGCAGCAGCAGCAACTGGTATCCCCCCGAGTTCGTGTGGGGCAGCTGCGCTAGCACCCCGTGCGCAGGGCTTTATAACGGCACAGTGGCTTGAGGCCTTCCTGTCTTTTCTTTTCTTTGATAGGGTTTTAATCTATCTTTGGGTTTATGCAAGGTTGTGTTTCCTATGCATTGTCTGTCTCCTGAATTATACTTTTTAATTATTAGTTTATCTGGAATGCATGCGCAGCACCGTCTGTCTCATTCCTTGAGTCTGTCTACTCTGCATCTGTCTCCTCTTATGCGTGGCCTTGGCGTTCTCCCACTGGTTTCATCTCTATGTGTTGCGATGTGTCTGGGTCTTTGTTTTTCTCTACTTTTCTACTTCTTTATGTGCCTTTGTGTCTCAATCTGTCTGTCTCTTTATCCTCCTCTCTGTCTGTCTCGCTTCGTCTCTGCATTCTTGTCCCTGTCTCTTTCTCTCTTTTCCTCCTTGTCGCCGTATCTTTGTCTTTTTTTTCTCTGTGTCTGTCTCCTTGTCTCTGTCTCCTTGTAGGGAGACAAACAGCCATATATATATATATATATATATATATATATATATATATATCGTCTTTGTCTCTAACGATATTTTCTGTGCTATCATATGTCTCTGCTGTGCTTTCTCTTCTGTCTTTGTTGGTTTGTTTGTCTCTGGTTTGCAGCTCTCGGTGGCTGCCTAAGCTGGAGGAGACCGTGAGGGTCTTTTCTATCTATATGTATCTCTGTAGCTGCCTCCCTCTTATTTTTATGTCCCCTCATCTTCTTTGTCTCTTCTTTGTCTCTTTATTCTGTGTCTCTGTTGGCACCTCTTGCACCTGTCACTGTCTACCATTGAGTAGAAGCGCGAGGCTAGCCAGAGAGCCCCGCAACTACCCAGCCACACATCTGTAGCTAGCTAGCTAGCGAGGCATCCAGATAGCCAGCCAGCTAGCTAGCTGTGTAGCTAGCTGGCTCGCTAGCTAGGGAAATGGACTACTACGGTCGAGTGGGACTCTGAAACAAAGTCATAACCTCCCCTTTAAGGAGAGGGCCTCCTGCTTCCTGCAGTTTGCTGCTGCACCTAAACCCGAACGCTCACTATACATCAAAATGCTCGTGGTAGACAACGTCACTTGCGTGCATGCAACCCCAACAGAGGTCAACAAACAGCAACAGAACAGAACTCCCAACTTTGAGTCTGTAGGGGCCATAAGGTCTGAAGTGCAGCTGAGGTGTACAAACACCCCGTCTACGCATTATAGGCGAGGCGGAGGCCCTTGCTCCCGAAGCATCGAGGCTTTTAATAGTGACGATCGAAGGCCAAGGGCCATTCAAAGCAGTGGTCTCAACTACGGTGTTTGAGTGTCTAGCGTTTAGGGTTTAGAGTTTGGGGTTTAGGGTTTAGATGCCAAAGGCGTGCTCCCTGCAGCAGCAGCAGCAGCAGCGGGGTGCACGCCTTCGGCCTCATAGAGCCACCGTTCTCTGTTTCTTTCTCTGTTGCGCTGTGTTGGGTGTTTGGTTTAAGTTAGCAGGCCATAGGGTGTTTGCTAGAGTAGCAGCTCTGAAGTGACGGCAAACAAGAAAATGCAGTCTTTAGAGTTCAGCGTAGGTGTTGCTAAAAAAGCCGTGCAGAAGAATATGTTGTTAAGGGTTTAAGGTTTAGGGTTTATGGCTTGGGGTTTAGGGTTTAGGGTTTAGGGTTTACAAGGAAAGTATTACGGCTCGTACCAGACCGTCTTGGGGGGCCCCGCGTTTCGTCTGCATGCGGCAGTGGGTTGAGGCGATGGAGTTTTAGATCTTCTGTTGTTTAATTAACTGAAATAAAAACTTTATTTTAACATTTATTTGAAATAAAAGCAGAAGCCAACAGGAGCTGCTGCTCCCGCGGCCCCCCACACAGACTTTAGTGAGGCTTTCCCCTCCACGACGCCCTTTGAACTTCTCTCCTTTTCTTTTGCAAATTGATATTTTAAATTCAAATTCAATATTCTTTAAACCTACTAAAATATTTCACTTCCAGGGGCCCCCAAGGACACCAAACGCCACCACAACAGTAGCTGCCGCTGTAGCCGCAGCAGCCCGAGACTAGAAGCAGCGGCAGCAGCAACAACAACAGCAGCAGCAACAGAAGCGTGCAGTGAGGGAGGAGCAGCAGCAGAAGTACCATCCGCCCAAGGTAAACATCTGCAGATCTGGGTCATGAGCAGCAACAACAGGAGCTGCTGTTGTCTCTAATGCTGCAGCAGCAGCAGCAGCTGCTGCTGCTGCTGTTCTTTGCGTAAGCGTGCATGCCTGAAGGGGCTGTTGGCTGGGGTGTACATCCGGCGCAGCAGCTGCATGCATGCAGCAGAAGAGGGTGTTCTGCATATTAAGTAAACCAAAGAAGAGATGGCGCAGGTGCCCTGGGAAGTCGTCTCACGGGGGCCCTTGGGGGCCCCTGAGGCCTTGAGGCAGCTTCGGGTCTGTTACCGCAGCGTTAGGGCTGCTGCTTCTGCTGCAGCAGCAGGCGGAGGTGCAGCAGCTGCTGCCTTGCTGCAGCACGAAGGCTTGGGCCACATCAAAACGGCTCATGCTGCACTGCGCAAGTTGCTGCAAGCAGAAGCAGCAGACACACAGGCAGCAGCAGCCAGCAGCTGCAACGCCTGCTTCGAGCAAGTTCGTGTCAGGTAAAGGTCCACAAAGTGTTGCTGCTGCTGCTGCTGCTGCTGCTGCTGCTGCCACTGCTTCTGCTGCAGCTGTTGTTGCTGCTGCTGCTTCATTCAGGGGGGGTTGAGTTGAGTAGTTTTAATGACTTGAGGTGCATGCAGCAGCAGCTGCTGCAACTTCGTAAAGCTGCTGCTGTGCTGCTGTACGGCAGCTCTCCATGCACAATGTTGGGGCTGGAGTGTATGTCAGTGCAAACAGAGGAGCTTCGCATTAACAAGAACGAGAACGGCTGTTGCTGCTGCTGCTGCACTTGCTGCTGCTTTATTTGCTGTGGCGCCTGCATATGCTGCTGCTGCTGCTGCTGCTGCAGAGGGACTGCAATCCTCGCTCCTTCTTTTTGGCAGGTCGCGCGTCTCGGGGTGTACAGACACCTCATGGGTTTTCTCTTCAAGTAAGGAAGCGCCTTAGAAAATATTCCAAGAGCTGCTGATGTTGTGTTTGCTGCTGCTGCGTATGCTGCTGCTGCTGCCATTTCCTCCGTTGCTGCGTCTTCTGCTGTTGCTGCGTGCTGCTGTTTGGCGCATGCATGCACTTTGTTTGAGGGTTTTTTTTGGTTTTCTTTTTCAGGTTCGTCCCTGAGCTGGATGGAGTGTGGCTGGCCTTTACTGAGACGCGACCGGCACCTGTCAGCAGCAGCAGCAGCAGCAGAAGCAGCAGCAGCAATAGGGCTGCCCTTGGGTATCTGCTTCCGGATTTAGATAGCAACGATGGCACGGTGTTTGTCTCAGTAGAGACAACGGCTCTGGTTTTCAGGCCCAAAGTTGGAGACCTCATCAGTAAGTGCATGAGCCTCAGCTGTCCGTACACCAGAGCTGCCTATACACCGCAACAGACGCCCAGATGCTGCCGATCATTTCGCCAGAAAACAGAACAGCCGCAGCAGCATGAAAGCAGCAGCAGCAGCATCAAGGTCAGCAGCGAGACGAGCAAAGCCAACAGGGAGCTTCTTGCATGCACAGCGGGACCTGGGCTTCCAACTGGGGTGTACGTACAGCTGGCTACATGCGCTCTTCTCTGTGTGGTGCAGCTTGCGAGGCCCAGACGGTGCGGCCGGCTGTCTTACGGTTGCTGTGGCTCGGACACTTTACTGCGATTATTAGCAGAGAGCATCTGGGAGACAGATTTCGCTATTTAGAAGTGAGTATATTGCATGCAGCATGCTGCATGCATCCATCCAGCAGCATGCATGCGTTCGTCTTCAGCATGCACGTACGGCTTATCGAAGTGCGGCACTCCAATATTTACTACCTGCTGCATACATATGCTTCATGGGTCGCAGCTGCGTTCCAGCTGCTGCTGATGCAGCTGCTTTTTTTGTTGCTGCTACTTGTAGTGCTGCTCTAACGTCTCGTGATAGGTTTGCTGCTATGCTGTGGGTGCTGTAGGAATCGAAGGTGTACGTACACCGCAAGGACAAGACACGCCGAATTGCAGAAAAGATGTTTGTCCGCATGCACGTCATCGAGTGAGTGGCTTTATTGGCTCTTCTGTATCCAGCAGCAGCAGCAGCAGCAATAGCTGCATCACCAGCAATAGCAACAGCTCCAGCGCTCTGCGCTTCACCTGTGGAAACAGCTACTAGAGCTGCATCGGTTGAGGTGCTGGTCCCGCTGCTGCTGTGTTGTGTTGCATCACATACTTCTCACTGAGCTGCTGCTCCGTCTTCTGCTGCATATCCTGCTCTGTCTGCTCCGCATCTGTTGCTGCATCTGCTGATGCAGGGTTCCACAATCGCACAGCGGCGACCGTGTGGCAATACGGGGCTCGCTGTTGGCTCGCGGCTCCGGGCCACTTGTTGTTGCAGAGACTACAGCACAAGCAGCAGCAGAGACAGAAACAGGGACAGCAACAGCAGGAGCAGCAACGAATGGAGATGATGCTGCGGCGCCGCGCCCCAGCAAGCGGAAAGTGCAGCCATCTGAAGCTGAGGCAGGTGAAGGGGCCCCTACCCTCAAAAGGCGCGAAAAGGCTGGTGGTGGTGGAGCTGCTGCAGCTGCTGCTGCAGCAACAGTGAAGTCCCCGCGAAAGGAGAATGGCAAGAGAGGGGCAGAAGCAGCACAGCAGTAACCTCCCTTAGCATTTTATGGTGGCTTGCTGCTGCTGCTGCACTCTGGCGCTCACTTGCTAATACTCCCTTCGTTTTGACAGAAATTAAGGGGATCCATTTTGCTGCCGAGAGGCAAACCGTAAGGGGTTTTGTTTTGGTCCTTAAGAGCAACGGGCACTCCGCTGCAGCAGCTGCAACTTGCAGTACAGCCACAGCAGCAGCGGGAAAACTACTAGTTGCAAGTTTGCATCAGCAGTTTAACTAGCTAATATTCACTGGGTTGCTGTGAGGTGGGAGGTACGGCTCGAAGTGGGAAGCAAAACTGTTTACACCCTGTAACCCGCTAAAGAGGCGAGCAGCTCTTGAAAAGGGTATCCTTATTCTTGAGATATCTTCCTGTTGAAAATGGAGGAGAGTGGCGGAGCGACGCCTCCTATTCAACATGAAGTTGTACATCTCTAACACCTGCAAGCCTCTTCTCGTGCAGGGCTCCCCGCCATAGTCTGTTTGTATGCCTGCAGTTGCCTCCGATTCCGTGTGTCTGTCTCTGTCGGTTTTCTCTTCGTTGCATTTGCTGTCTTTGTTCTGCACTCATCTGAAGCTGCCCACAGGCAGAACCCGTACGATTGAAGCATATAAATATTCTGGTTGGGTAGTTTAGCCCTCTGAGGGTCTACTATGTTTCTTAACGAGGCGTAGTTGCATCTACGCAGTATTTGCGCAGAGATGACGCCTTGAGTTTTTCATGTTTCTGTGAAGGGCGCATCCCCTTGAAGCTTCGCGGGGGCCCTTCTGCCGTTAGTGGCTTGCTCGCCGGTGAATGCTCATGCATATCTTCTATTACGCTTGGATACCCGCTTTAAAAGGCCTCTCTTAACCTTGGCAGAGGGCACGAAGTGCCTTGCACTATCAGTGTCCTCTGAAGGAGCTATCTCAAGGCGGTGCATATCGGCAGTAGCGGCGCCAAACAGAAACAGCCACTGTTACTCCCCCTTCGTCGTGTTTTAGGGTTCTTCTGAACTTTTTAAGACCTGCTTTCCATCCCTCAGTATAAGAATGCCTCGTGGCGCAGGGAGGCGAGGGAGGCCCTATGATATTTGCCGGAGAGTTTGAGCTGGAGCGGGGAGTTGTATTGCGACGCAGGCTGGGCAGGACTAGAAGCCAAGCAAGTGTTAGAAACTGTGTATGCACACAGTTAGTATGCTTGCATGCGGGGTTCGCTTGGAACAGGAGATGCTTTTTTTTTCAGCAAAGTCACTGCCGCCTCATCATCGTACCAGAGATCTGTACTAAAATGGTATATCATCACCCACTTGGCCTTTGTAATAGGCATACTGAACGCAACCAGAAGAATAACGACTGTTTACAGTGTTAATGAAGAAAGCAGAAAGAGGTTTAACTGCGCTTGCATATGAAGGTACCTTGCGACACTAGTCACAACGAAGGGCGTTGCAACTCATGGCTGGCCGCCTTGCTTGCCCCAGCCCCAGAACGTTGAACAGCCGTGACCAGGACCTCTGGGAACGGGAAATGTTCTCAGCTGCTTTTTCTCAAGCTCCTATCTTTGCCTTTCGAGCTGAACGCAACTCACGCTTGCCTCTGTTGGTCACGCTGGGCTCTCGATAAATGCCCTTGTGCAGGTAACCTCAAGCTACCTGAAGACTGGAGAGGATGCTTGCTGCCTTGGGGGGGCTTTTCGTTTGAGGGTTTTTAGCCGATTGCAACTCATGAGTGCCCTCCGCTAAGATAGAAGACTGTCCCTATACAGAAGCCTAGGCTTGCTGTGCAAGTCAAGCCTCAGAAAGTCCCGCGTAACTGCACTGCATGCGGTTCCTTAACACATTGAAATGAATTATTTTAAGAATTAATGAGAGAGCAGCGCTTGGCTGCAACAACACTCAGTGACCGTCCTAGCCCCAGGTCCTGCGTTAACACCCCTGGTTCTGTAGGCACAACCGATGCAGCAGCTGGTCTGCACCCCCTTGCCGTCTCTGCAGAATAGATCGAAAATGACTACCCTTTGCAAAAAGCATTGTAGCGGCAAGGTATAGAGCTCCACTGAGAGAACTATACAGGCAAATGATGGAGCTCAGTCGTTTTGACACGTGCTCTAGCGAGGTATACGTGGGAGATCCTGGGGTGGCTCTTTCTCAGTAGTGTAGGCAAGACAGAATAAGACAAGTAATGCGAATTTCTAGGGAAACTGATGCATATTCGGCCACTCTGTTGTGACTTCATTTGTGTGCGCCACGCAGCGAGAGGCTGCCCGAGACGGACCAGCCACTTGACTCAATTGTAAAAAGTATTGCTTGAGTGGCAATTTTGCGTAAAACAAGCCTATTTAAGGACGATTTGCAGTGACAAAAGACTAGTAGAGTCAAACTCTACCGGGAAACCTACAAACAAAGGGGTGTGCAACCCTTACCCATCTCACGCAGGCGTTGAGCAGCTCCTGGAACAGATTCCCCACAAACTCCGTGAGGGCGATGTAGGCAGAAGGCAGTGATGAGGGAACCTCTGGGGGTATAAATGACTCTTTGAGCTGGAAATTGAGTCAAGCGGACTTGGAGTTTAGTTTTTCTGGCATTCTTACACCAAAGGCACTTTGAACAGAGTCTTGCCCGCCGGGCAACGCTCCACATCTGTGGGTCGGGATACTCGCTGCACGCCCCCGAATGTGCGTTGTGTGACATCACATGGCTTTTGCAGGTAAACTTTAGTTGATAGCTTTGCATATTTGGCTGGATGTTGAACGGCGCATGGGTGTTCTAGTGTCTTTGAGGCTCTCTCTACACACGTAGGGCTGCTACCTGGTGCCTTTCTACTGTCTGCCGCCGCAGTCAAGCTGGCAATCGGAGGCCTTCTACTGCCTCAGTGACGCGAGGTGCATTCTTTTGCTACGTTTATGGATTTGTACTACTCAATCTTAGTCGTTAATCCACTTTTGGGGGGGCATATATACCTCAGCAAGAGCACTGTGACAGACAGCCGCTAACCCAGGCGACGGCGCCTCCTAGGGAGCTCTCTTTTCGTAGCCTCTGCTTTCTGCACGGGCGCTCACCCCATAGTGGGCGGGAGGCGCTGTGTGCTCCTCTCCGTTCTCCGCGTTTGTCCTATGGGCGTCTCTAGCCACGCCCAGCGCCAACGCAAAAGGACATACGCAGTGCGTTGTTGTGTGTGCCTTTGTTGCTGTTTAGTGTACTGTATCGCGGCCTAAGCATATATAGACTGGAACGAAGCAACAACGCAGCCTCTGGCGGGCTTGCAGTTGTATGGCGTGCGGCAAGGCCCGGAGGACGCCGCCTCCTCCTCCGTTGAGACCCAGACAGGGAGACGAGAGCGGCATTCTTCAGGCTTGCGTTGGGGCAGCATACCTCATACTACCTTGCCGCTGCCCCTCTTGCTGCCATGCTTCGCAGGCCGCCGCGGCGACCGATTTCAAGGTGTCCAGTGCTCCGAAGTCACTTAGCTGGCTCGCGAGTCCCTTGACTGCGTGGCTAGCTGGCTAGCTGCCGCCTTCAACTGCAGCAAGTTTCAGGGCGCTGCGAAATGACAGCGCCACTTGGGGCGGTTGCTGCATGCATTCGCTTGGAAGATGCCACCTGAGGGTCACGAACCGGAGGGGCCTTCCCCAGGCTACGACCCAGCTGCGGCGGAGGGAGCAGCATGCCGGGGGGGGGCGTTGGGAGGTGACATGAGCAGCAGCAGCAGCACCAGCAGCACTGGCGGCAGCAAGACGTCCCCGTTGTTGTCTACGGTCGGCAGTGTTTGGGGTAGTCCTGTGCTGCCAACAGCTCCGCTTCTAGGGACAGAGCGCACATTGCTTAATGCGAAGAAGGAGAGGCTGTCGCGAGGAACGCGCCTGTTAATGCCCTATTGGGCAGTGCGGCAGGTCGTCATTAACCCAGTAACGGAAGAAGAGACGTGCACCCCGGCTCCTGTCGCAGCGCCAGGAGGGTGTATGCAATTCGTGAGTCCTGAAGCTTCTTGAGTTCCATGAGGCAGGGGACCTTGTATGCGTTAGTGCGTCAGCAGACATGGAGGGGAAGGGGCAGGAGATGCTGATGCTGCTGCTTGTGCTTTTGCTGCAGAGTTTGTCGCGCTTTCTTTGCTCCAGCTGGCGCCTGCTGTCCCGCCCCACCAACCTGTGGCTCATGGTGACGTGCGTTCTGTCTTTTGTCGTGTACGGCTGTGAGCGCAAGTGTTCGTTGTCTGCACCGCACCAGGTGCTGTTGCTAATGGGAGCCCCCTTGCTCCTGCTGCTCTCGGTTGCGGGCTTCGCGGGGCGCCACGTACAGGCCTCTAGCAGGCGGGAGGCGATTGCAGCGTAAGTGATTCGCTGGCAGCATTAGCCTTAAAGTCTGTTCATTGCGGCAGCGTGCTTAAGTAGGGGGTAGTTACCTTGAAAAGGGGGGTAGAGGTGGGGCTGTGATTTAGCAACGCGGTTTCTGTCCATCCGCCTGACGGACGGCAGTCTTGACCATCCAGCGGCGTGCCTGCTTCATCTCTTCAGTTTGCTTTCCTGACTGCTTGTGCTGGCGACGGAGAGACATGAACGCATCTCTCATTTTGTGAATGTGCATGGTTGTGCCATCTTCTGTTAACCACGCGATCTTTCCTCTGAGAATTCCCTGGATACATTCAGCGCGGTTGGTTCAGCGCGAGGCTGCACGAGGAACTGCTTCGGCATGGATTGCTGCAGCAGGCGCCGGAGCAGTCAGCACATTGTCCTGCGGCTGAAATTGCCCGGTCGCGAGGGTTTGTGGCGTGATAGCGGTATAACGTTTCCGGTTTGTCCCTGCAACCGGTCTCATGTGTGTCTGCAGCACTGTGTCAAGCGCGTTCACGTGTCATGTGCTGGACGGACGGGAGCCGGTTCTGAAGGAGGTAAGGCCCTGATTGGACATCTGCGGCGCTGTTGTCTCTGATTGCGATTCCTTAAAAGCGACACTTTCAAGAAGTGTTTGATGCTCCCAGCTGTGTACGCAGCATTATTTTCGTGAATTGGAAGCAGTTCACTGTGCTGAGGAGTCTTTGTGGAGTTGAACAGAGCACCGCTCCCCCCTTTCTTGCCTTCGTTGGTTAACTCCTCCTCACTATTCTGGTGCCACGGCATTTCGTTGCTGTTTGCTGCCGGAGCCTAGGTTGCTGCTTGCAGCGAATTTGTTTGGCACCTTTTTGTCGGAGTAGATTGCTGCACCGCTGTGGGCTTGGTTGTGTAGCTCCATGCGAGGACCCGTTGGTGTTTGTTTGCAGGCTGCTTGGGGAGACCTCCGTGTGGGCAACATCGTGCGCGTGTATTGTGGGGAGTGCGTTCCGGCAGATTTGTTGATCCTCACATGCGGCCATTCAGAGTCCGCCATCTTGGACTTGCGCATGGTAGACGGCGCGACTAGTTTCACTAGGTGAGCGGCTCCCGTGTATCACCCCAGCGTTATTGGCGTCTGCAGCTGCCGCTTTTCGTTATCCCCTCGCCCTCGATTAGGTTACCCAAACTGGCAGGTCCTTCCTTGGTCGTCCTTGACCTGTGCTCAGGCGCTACTGTGTAAGAGAGACGAAAGCAGACTATTCTCTGACGGCCCTCGCCGGGTTAAGGGGCCGGGTTGTCTGTGAAACCCCTGCTGGAGGCTCGCCGCACTTTAAGGGAACCATACGGCTTGACGCCAGGCCCAGGGGGACGCGCATCGTAGCAAGCAATGTCGCCCCAAGAGGTACGCTGCCAAGTTGCTGCTGCTGCTGTTACGGTGATGCGCTGCTGGTGGTACACCCGGCAGCAAGAGGTGTGACATAAGCCAGTGCAGGCACGGGGAGCTACGCAGCAGTAGAACCACTTGCATTGTTTGCCAATGCGTGCTTACCTCCTCACTCATACGTTGCGTCACTGTAACCGATTCTCTTGACCCCCAGCCATGTGCCACGTGCGCTTGGGGCCTTGGCTTCAGGGAGCATTCTGCGGTGGACTGAGTGGATTGATGGACTGGTCCTGCACGCTGCGGAGGACGTCGCTTTTTATCAGTCTCGCAGGAGCTGCAAGGAGGGGAATAGAGAACTCGATTCTGCTTGCAGTATCATCGTGGGTGTTTTTGCCGTGACAACGTTGCTTCTCGGTGTGGTGAGCTTCCGCTTTGCTGGGAGTGCACGGTACACAGCAATGGGATAGATATTTTACGTTGGGCTGTGCAGAAGAAGGCCGCATTCATGATGCTGTTCTAGCTAAAGCACGCCTATCACTCAGTGCCGCAGGTGTTGGACGTTCTAACAAACAGTGCAGTTCAAAGGGGTTGTGCCGCTCAGTCTGTTGTAAGTGGGCTTCGAGGGCTGTCGGGAGCGCTGCGGCATTCAGCGTCTAATTGAAAATTGGGTTTTGCTGACTTCCGGGGGGCAATGCGCTTGCAACTGTTCCTTCCAGGCTCTCTTCTTGGTTAGAGGACTGGTCGGTACACGACAGGGCTGGACCTTTGATATGCCAGACTATGAAACACAGCTTTCTCAGTGGCTTTTCCTCTTGTCATGCGGGCCAGTGGCTCTAAGCTTCGCGCTTGATATCGTGAAGCTCCGGCGAAAGGAAAACCTTTCGTTCCCTCAGAGTCTAGTGAGGGGCCGATGTGGGCGCAGCGCACGAATAAGGCAGGCGTGGAAGCTTAGGGACCGCGGAACCGGGCAACATGAGGAGCAGCAGAAGTGCCCTTCGTATGACGAAGCTTGCTGCTCTGCCGCGGTGTTCGGACAGCTTATATCTCCGTCGGCTCTAGATGATCTAGCCCGGGCTGACTTTTTGTTATTTGACAGGGGAGCGGTCGTGGATGGATCTACGCTGCATCTGCGAGGGGTATGCGCGGGTGGAGCTTGTTTTGCGAAGCGCCCTGCAAAGGATTCAAAATATGAAGATGACTTGGGAACGGAGGGCTGCCTTTGTGACGGCGCTGAGAGTGCTGGGGTGGCCCTAGACTCGTCCAGTGATTGCCCCTGCCAGCATAAAAGGACGATAACTGGGAAAGCAGCGGGGAGCCAGGGTATTGGTGACAGTTCCCTGTTGAGCCTCCACGATTCAGGAGCCCTGGTTGTCCATTGTGGGAGGTGCAATGTCGAGATGGAGGATATGTCCACGATTGAGCACTACTACACCATGCACCGTGATGAACGAGGCAGGCTGGAAGTTCTTGCGCAGGTGAGCTTGCCGCCGCTTTCAGCCCATGGAGGCTTTGCTCGATCTTGCAGACAGAAATTCGGACACGGTTAGCGATGATGATTGTGGTAGTCTGCGGATTTCTGGCGGACAGTCTGAGGGTTCTCAAAGTGCTGCCTGTCGCAGATTGCGTCCATTTGCCACTGCGCAACGCCCTTTTTGTCTAGGAGAACCCAAGAAGGTACGATGTTGTTAGTTGATTTCCTGCCGCTTAAGGATTGAGTTCTGTGTAGGATAACGGCTACTGTTTGTATATGACCATTGTAGGACGTTTCTGTCTGTTCGTCTCGTGGTTATCCAGGAAGGAGGGAGGGCGTGGATGAAGTGTCTGGGATTATGGATGCAGCACGAGCACAGGTAGAGGTTGACTTCCAGGTACGCTCGGACTTCTAGGGCGAAATGGTTGGTGCTGCAGCCGCGTTGCCTTAGTCACACCTTCGCTGTAGGCAAACGTTAGGATGTCTCAGGCGTTGTACTCGTGTCTCCGGCTGACCAGTTCGGCTCATGAGTTGCCGTTGCATTTTGCTGTGCGGCTCAGTCAACACTTCCCGAGGACTCAGTTGTATTAAATTTCTGCGGCGCGTTGGGGTACAAGCCAGTACTCCGACGCGGGACACAGCTGCACGTTGAGAGGTCTCCAATCCGCATGCCGGACTGTCCGTGCCAGTCACAGCAGGCGGAACCCTCGCCAGCGCCCAGGACTCTGAGTGGAACACCGTGCAGGCCTTCCTCAGGCCCTGGGGGCCCCGCAGAGGGGAACTGCAGCTGTTGCAGAGCCACCCCACTCCAAACGCTCGTTGAGGCCGTTTTTGGTGAGAAGCTCTGCGCCGCCAATTGCAATCCTGTCTCTTTAGTGGAAGTCGTGGGGAGTCACGCTCCGTCGCTGCGGAGGCCGCGCCTCTCATGTGTTGTGAAACCCATGGGGCATCGCTCGGGGGCCCTACTCGTTGTCAGGGGTCCAGCAGCAGATATCGCGAAGCTATGCCGGGGAGGATTGGATGCCTTGAAGAGAATCGAGCAGGGAACGGTATTGCGGGGGAGGTCCCAGGGAGCTGTCTGCAAAGCCAGCAGCAGCAGCAGCATTAGCGGAAGCGAGGCAGAGAAGGCGCCGGAGCACACCATGGCTGGGCCCGCCGCGGATTCAGCGGTTGATGGGGAGGAGGAAACGGGTGACCGAGATGCCGAGTATGTCCGTCAGGTATTGCTAGCGGCACAGCGATTTTCGCTTGAGGGATCGAGACCGTTGCTGTTTGCTGCGCGAGCCCTCTCTGCTGAGGAGTTGGCGTTGTATATCCAGCTGAGCGAGGAGGCGTCCAACTCGATGTATCGTCAAGAGGAACGGCAGGAGAGGATCATCATGAGCTTCGAGACTGACTTGCAGGTAACCGGAGGATATTGGGGCACATCTGCCATAAAGAAGTGTGTATGGGGTTTCGTATTGTGGTTAGTGGCGGATGTGCTGTTCTGCCGCGCGTCTGACCGTGCCGTGTGTGCGCAGCTTGTGGGGTGCGTGGCTGTGACGGAGGAGCTACAGCCTCGAGTGAGGACAACATTGGCGAAGATACGAGAAGTGGGAATTCGGCAGGTGTTCCTTGTTGGTGGTGATAAGCACGCGGCCCTCTCAACAGCCAGACTCTGCGGACTCTTGCCATCTTTTGACTGGAGCTGTTTGAGCAGGGCTGGAGCGCCAGGCACACGCTACGTCCGTCCTTTAGGGGAGATGAATCATCGTTGCACTGGGTCTATGTCGAACAGTGGTGTGTCCGCCTCATTTACCAGGAGTGACCACGCATCTCAGGGTGACGACGAGGAGAGCAGCGACCCAGCCAGAGCTGCGCCGTGCCGCCGCTGCTACGACGAGAGCCATTCTGTGAGTGTCAGGCAAACCATTGAGGACCTCCACACGGGTGCACCTCGAATGTTATTTCCTGGATGCCTTCATGGGCTCGTGACGAACATTTCAGCATCTATCTCGCACTGGGCTGTAGCAGACGCCCAAGTCTTATTGCAGCGTTGCTTGGCCGAGCTGGCCCACTACGCGCTAAAGGACCGGCGTCGCCTTCAGAGCCCATCTGCATCAATATGGGCGTGCGAATGTGGAACTACGGTGCCAAGACGTCGCCTTCTCAGGGTGACAAGCCGTCGGCTGTCTTCTCTTGGCGGCGAAGGAAGGCGTGTTGGTGGGAGTTTTGCGCAACGGAGTTACAGCCGGTCGAAGGGTCACTTTAGGAGGGAGAAATGCATGGGCGTTCACCAAGGCGAGGGTCAAAAGGAAAATATAGGATCAGGCCGTCGCATGCTTCACCAGAGGAGCGAGGTCCAAGCTAAAGAGGAATACAACGTGAGCCTCTCCTCATTGCCTCTCCGAAGGAAGCTCCGCATTGGACGGTGTTTCCTGCGCGTTTTTGAAGACATGTGGAGCCAATCAAGAGAGAACGGGCAGGGCATTTGTCTCTTGCTGGATGCAGCTTCGCTTTCCTTTTTCTTTTCTCACAAGTTACTCCAGGTGTGTATCGCGATGTAACTGCTGTTTGGACCACGACTTGGTTTGGGGCTTCTATATGTTATTACTGCTGAGTGCTGTTAAGGTATCGTTGCTCCGCCTGTGTTGTTTCGTTTTTAGGGACTGTTTGTATATGCTATCTGTCGCGCGGATATCAGTGTGTGCGCGGAAATCCGCGGTCAACTTAAGCAGCAACTGGTGGCATGCATCAAGAGGTCTCTCAAACCCCGACCAGTTGTTATCGCCGCTGGCAGCAGTGCAGAGGATGCAGCAATGATGCAGGAAGCCACTGTAGGTGTCATGGTGCTGTCTTCTGCGGCGCAAACGGAGGTTGCGACAAATGAATTTAGATGGATCCCCCAACCAGAGGCAGATCAGGTGGCTTTTGGGGAGGGCGGGGAGAGGCTTCCGGTGCTTCGGCAGCTTAGTAGGACTTTCCTGGATAGTGCAAGGAGGACATACCACGCTTTACTGCCGCTGCTACCAGAACATGAACCCGCAGCAGAGAGAGGGAAGTCTCTTCCCTCTCCTGGACCCGCAGAGAGCCGTCTAGCCTCGAAGGGACATATGGATTCCATAGAACTGGGGCTTACGGGTTTTACGAAGCAAGGGTCTCACCTGCAACAGCAGCAGGACATGATACTAGAACAGCCGCAGGCATCACAACCGTCGAAGAAAGGCGCCGGACGTGTGGGAAGGGATTCTGTATCAAAAAACGGTGCGTTCGAGCCTTGCATTCAGGCGGCATGCCTGTATGGCGGGAGCGCGGACGTAGTGCTGGCATCGTTCCAATCCCTCTCTAGCCTGATATTTAGAAATGCACTTTTTGAGCAGGCACAGAGCTTACTGCTGATAGACCAAGTTGTCTATTCCACAAGCTTACTGCTAAGCTTTGTGTTCGCATTGCTGTTGACAAATCTACTTGACTACGGGGATCCGACTGGGTCAGTGTTCTGTATCTGGTTTTCGCTGATTGCTGTTGCGGCCGCCTGCCTCGTCGGACATCCCATGACTGCTTCGCTTGACGACAAAGTATGTTCCGGGAAGGCTGAAGCAGTCATGCAGTTTAGCGTAGGCGCCTCAACCATCCAGCCTCGGCATTTTGTAAATTAGTTTCTGTGTTTAGGTGTAGTTGTTTTCGTCTGATGAAACGAGGTGTTTGCTTCTCTGTGTGGTGAAGGCTTATGTCGGCCATCGTGTTTTCAGTGTGCCTGTGTAAGACACTCTACATTTCTAAGTAGTGTTTGTGCTCGTTGTTGCAGCGAACACGGTCACTGAGTTACTTGTGGCTACGACGCCGTAAGATTCTCTGCTTTTCGCAGTGCTTCTGGACAATATGTGAGGGAATCTTAACTTCAGTGGCTACCTTTGCCTTGGGGCACCAGGCTGTCCTTAAGGGTATGCAAGTTGGTGCACTACGTCATCTCACGGACTTTTTCCTCATTGCTCTATGCTTCGGCGTGGTGGTGCGGCCGTGGCTTGTAGCCCTCAGTGTAGGCGGTTGCGCTGCTCGTGGGCGCGTGTTAAAGAGAGTGTGGCAAAGCTTGCAGGACGCCTTTTGCCGCCGAGCCGCCGCCGCCTGCTGGGAAGATGAAGGCTGCATTGGTTGCGGTTGTAAACGAGAGACTGTTCGGCCACTTCTGCTTCGGACAACGACAGGAGGCGCAAACGCTTCCGCTGTATGTTCGCGCTTGCGGATCGGACGAATTGAACCTACTGTGGATCAGTGTCGCACTGTTTCCCATCCAAGCGCCTGTGCACCTGATATCAGCCCTCATCAGCATCGAGACACCTATCTGCTCCAGACCGCCAGAGAAGTGGTTGCAAGCCCTTACAGCTCTGTTGATGATTTCCGTCTCAACAGCATGCATTCGTCGATGCGGCCCTGCGGCGTTGACCCGGTGGTTCATCGTGATAGTGCTTTGCTCTTGGATTTCTCGAAGGCAAAGAAGTCTGAGTTATGCCTGAGGCGTTGCTATAGGCAGATAGGGGCATGCTTGGCACTCTTGCGCCCCCTTTGTATTGTCATAACCTTCGCTAGCCTCCCATGGCTTCTCACTCTTATGCAGTTTCTGCTTTTTTACGGCGGAACTAACGGCATGAGACAGCTTCACCTTTTGCCGTATGGCTTTCCTGCTTGGTGGCTTGTGCTACTCCCGTGCGTCGCCGCGGCAATGCTTGTGGCAGGAGTATTTCGGCGTGTTAACTTGCTTCTGGGCCCGGAGAAGGTTCTACTTGCCGCCGACGATGTGTGCGCAGCAGCTCCGGTAACATCAGTAGGGGACTCGGCTGGAAGGCGCATCAAGCACCTTGGAAATAGGTACCAGCGGCGTAGGCCTTGCTTTGTTTGTTTCCCTTGCGGAAAGCAGGATAGGCAAGCAGCACCACAGATCTGCAGGTTATGCTGGACACTTGAGGCCGTGGACGCATTTGTGCTAAGGGAACTAGAGAGCAACACTGAGTTTTATGAAGTGCAGGACTGTCAGCTTGAGACGGGTTGTCTAGAGATGATGCAACTGGATTGCAGTTCCGCACTCTTCCGAGGCAATTTAATCACCGGTGCCACATTATGCTCCTACCATAGACGGCATCAGGTACTGTTTCTCCAGAGGGTGGTGGCTCGACTGCCTGCTCCTTTCTTTTTCTCGTTGCTCAACGGCGAGGCTGTGCGCCACTCTGTCTCGTTGCATCCTGGTGGGAAGCCTCTCGTTCGTCCGTCGAGGACTCTTGCAATCGGTAGGACATCAGGCGTTTGGTGGGGTACTCGTCTAGAGTGTCCTGTGTTTCCTTGGGCATTGTACGATCCATGGTCGTGGACATAGCTGATACGGAAAATGTATCCGTTCCTTTATGCGATGACTTTGCAGCGTCGGAGAGCGCGGTCTTGAATCCGCCTTCATGGGAGGTTCGACGACAGTTGGGGACCTCAGCAGGGGGTCTTCTTGTCGGTATGGGAACGGCAGCAGACAGCGGCGACGAGCGGAATCTACGGAGGGGCATGACTGACACAACTAGCATGTTTTCAGAGAGCAACGTGGTAGTGGAAGATGACTGGTCCAGTGAAAGCTTCTTTGGATCTGAAAGTGACTTCGAGGCATTCACACCGTCTGCACCTGCCGTTGTGTGCGACGAAGCCGCCACAGAACAACGAGCAAATGATGCGCTGAAGGGCCTAACGCTGACATTCCGCGATCCGTACTTGGAGGCGGACTATCAGTCCGCGCGTCAAAGGGAGTTGCGTCGATCAATACTTGTCTTCCGAAGCACAATGGTCGTACTGCTTGTGTTGTGGCTCATTTTCAACTTTGTGACAGTTGCTTTCCACAAGAGCATAAGGGCTCTCAAAGGTCGCGGCGATCTGATTTTGTCGTTTCTACCCTTAGCACCCGCTGTTGGACTCCTGCTTTGTTCCTTTCGGCGTTCATTTGCCAGTAGGTTCGACTTTTTTGTCGGATCCGCAGCAGTCCTCTACGTGCTCCTGCAAAATATAGTTGATTACAGACTGGTGAGCTCAAACAATATGTGGTAATCTGCAGGGGGAAAACCCTCTCAGTGTGCGCGACACTTCAAATTTTGCTAGACCATGAAGGCAAGCATAGGAGCTCCCAGTAACCACCACATGCTTTTGAGTTCCGTCTGTGTTGAAGCTATTTCTGCATAGTGTCCTTCATTACAGTGTGTCGTTTATTGCGCTATGCAGTCAGCGGAGGGAATGGACACCAGCCTGTCTGTTATCCTCGTCGTTGCCGTTATGCTGCGGCTACCTTTTAAGGTGGCAACGGGACTGAACTTGTTTTACGTACTTTCCAGCACAGTACGCTACTTTGTGGGATTTTACAATCAGTCATACTTCTGTCGCTTCGCGTGTACAATATCTCCCCCTCGCCTCCTCTCACCCTTGGTCACCACGCCTTGTGCGGAAGGTTTGTCTCTGGATCGGCTTGGGCGTTGCATCCCGGTGGATTCGGAACTCCATCAACTGATGGCTCCTCTCCGAACGCGACAGGAACTGCTAGCCGTCGCAGCGGCGCATGCAATTGGCTCGACTCCGGAGGAAGTTTTGAGTCAGCGAGAACCCCGGTGTCTGTGCATTTGGCAGCTCCTTTCCTACATACCGTGGGTTTTGGGGCTCGTGTCACTTATGGCTTTCGGCTGTTACCGACAGGAATACAATCAACGGAAGCGTTTCCTTCTTGACACTCAGGCAAGTTTGTCTACTCATGCGCCACCGCTTCGGGGGTTGGAAAGGGCGGGATATGGCTGGAAGGTGTGCTCCAGCAGGTACCGTGGGGCCGTCCGTGTTGGGCTACAGAGTTCCTATGTGCTTTATGTGGATTTGGTGGGGCAAAGGTACAAGCGGCGCGGATGCGGAGCCGAGAGATCCTGAACACCATGCTGCCTTCTTTTGTGGTGGCCAAGATGCTTTCTGCAACGCACACAGATCCAAGGCACGCTGGCCTATTGCTAAGTTATAGACTGTTTTCAGTTAGACAGCTTTCCGTGGCTGCTCACTTTTCGAACCCAGCTCCGAGACCTGGGGCCAGGAAAAAAGAGAATCCTCGAATATGAAACCCTGCGTGATTCAGGCCGATGAACATGCCCAATGCAATACCTTACTACTTGTGCTCCCCGCCTCTTTTTCTGTCGGTTCTCTTCTGTGACGTCGCGGACTTCCATAACCTTGTCTGCGCCTTTTCGTTGCCACAGGTACGTGGTTCGAATGACGGCACTAGTGTTCATCCCGGTCCACACTGGAGTGCCCGTCTGAACAACGGTTGACCACCTCCAGGGTAGACGTGTGTGTGGCATTTGCGTATGTCTGGATTGAGTCTGCATTTGAGTGGATAAGCAAGAAGGAATAGCGGTTTTCGTCCGCCACAGCCCCATTTGTCATTAGATCTCTTCCTCTCCCTTTGCAGGATCTCGTGAAGCTTCTGGACGCTCTCTTCTTGTGTTTTGACAAGCTGAGCGAGCAGTTCCAGCTTGTGAAGATCGAGACTGTTTTTGAGACATACCTTGCTGCCGCCGGTAAGACGTTGGGCAACCATCCAGCAGACTGCGAGTGCGAACGAAGGTTCATGGCTACGACCAGGCCCAGTGTGATGCTTGCATCCCTGAGAAAACAACAGCAATACATGGGATGAATGGAGCTGCTCTGGGGAGCGATGTGAGAAGCATCAAGTTACTTGATTGAGTGGAAGTTTGCTGAGCCCTCTCCCAGCTTGTCTCGATGCTGGTTCAGTGACTTATTGCTGAACTGAATGGGAAGGGTGTCCGTCTTCAGGTCTGAATGATCCGGTTTTAGCTGACGATGCAGCGGGACAAATGGACGACGAGAGGGATTCTTTCAGCGAGCGAGACCTCCTCAAAGTCCAACAGGGAGCGTTCAGTGCTGTAGAGTGAGCGGAGACATGGCGTTAAGGGGATTAGCACATGCGGGCCCTTGAATTTGCCTCGGAAACGTAGATGTTCGTTTGTCCTTATGTTGGTGTTTTTCAGGACAGCCTTGGCAATGCTCCAGGTGACGATGTACATTACGTATGATTCGGCTGAGCCGCCACTCAGGGGACCGTTAGAGGGGCAGAGCCAATTTAGCAGTCCTAGGGATAACGACGTACCACACGGAGCGAATGACTCCAATGGACAGCGGCAAACACGCCGTTTAAGAGTGAAGATTGGCATTCATAGTGGGAACGTAATCAGGTATGTTGAAAGCGGCACCTAGCGTCGGCTCATTGCTTAAATGGAGCAGTTAGGTTCACGCAAGTAATTTGCATTACTTGCCGTATCGCTGGTGTCGATGAGCCCCCGCGCTCGGTGTGTATGCTGCAGCGGTGTTGTTGGTTTTCGGAAGCCTCAGTATGCACTATTTGGTGACACAGTTAACACCGCTTCAAGAATGAAAAGCACGAGTGAGTTCAAATTGGGAGAGATGATAATCTAATTCTCATACTCTTGCTCCGGGGAGTAGCTGTAACAAAGCTGGACAGGTATCCTTTGCTCTTGGCAGCATCGAGCATTGCAGTGTCGTCTACTGCATTTAGCGTAGCTGCTGTGCTTTGCGTGACCGGAGGTTTGCTAACGATGCGTATCTCGTAGGTGTGGCTGACGGAATTCACATAAGCGGAGCAACGCACAGATTCGTAGCTCATGACCAGCAATTCAAGTGGAGGGAAATGATTGTCGACGTCAAAGGCAAAGGTAAGCCAGTGCGAGTGACAGAGAGGGAATGGGAGCCTGGCGGTCGCTGCTGGGACACCAATGCAGCACAGTCACATCGGTTTGGCACATTTGGTGGCGCTGAGGAAAATGCTGTCTCCCTGGGTGCCTTACAAACTGCGTTCAGGCCCCATGCAGACTTACCTGCTCGACCATGTGGTTGGCATGCGTACTCCTCTGGATGAGGCCACGGCCCGTGTTCCGGACTCCGGGGGACACGGTAGGAATCTTTCCGCTGGGAGCGGCAGTTTGCTCTTTGCTCAAGAGAGTGAGGATGTCTCGTCATACTTCCATGGTGTGTCTCAGTGGCCTCGGCAGCATCGGAGTCGCCACTGGCAGGACCCCACCATTACAGCTACGAAGTCAAACAGCGTCTATCCAGAGTCCGCCTGCCAGAGACTTTCCGATCGCCCTGATAGCTACAGCCCAGGTGTCGGGACTTCCCGAGGGGTTCCAGTTGTAGATGAACCGTTTCATTGCGCTGGGTGTCAAAGCGCGAGCCTCGTCAGCGAGTCTTCGCTTGACTGCGCTGCGAACCGACCTTGGTGCGCTCGGCATCAGTCGTCCAGTTCTTTAGACGCGTTAGGCGGTGGCGTGGTCGCAGACATTTGCGGACGGAATGATTGCGACAGCAACACAGACTGTGTCTCACTCGCAAAGGAGTCACTCCCTTTGGACAGGCGGTCCACGCTATCGAATGAACGATCTTCACGGTGGCGCGGCGCTGAACGGATGCAACGCATCACAAATGCAGTGGCTTCCGTGTTCAGTCCAGGGCAGTTCGGGTCAAGCAGCCGGCGCCGACGGAGTGGTAGTCAGGTGCGACCATCGAACCGGAATCGCAGCCGAAGTGCTTCGTCCTCGGCAGATAATCCTTGGAGAAGGGCTGGTACGGGCGGTGCTGGACGTACAGACTTTGAAGAGCCACTTTGCAGGCTTGCAAATGGAGGGGATGACGATATGGGGCGCCTACACCTGTCTTCGCGGTTAACCAGGGCGTTTGGATTGAACGCGCGCACCGATATGGTGCGACTCAGGTTCTGTTCGAGTGACATGGAAGATAGCTATAAGCACAGCTTCTACTCTGACAAAGCACATATAAACGCGATTGAGCAGGCCATCATCATCTTCTTGGTGAGATAAGATATACACGCAGTTCACGCCGGCTACCGTAATCCTTTTGAGAGCCTTCTTAGGAAGGCGGCACATGGTCGGCACTGCACCTGGTGCTCAAGAGGAAACGACTTAAAGCGGCGCTTGGCTAGGATCATTTTGTGCCTAACTTTGCAGGTGGCATTCGTCCATGAGTCAATCGCCTTTTTGTCTATGGATCGTCTTTCACCTGCCACCTGCGAGCTGTTTCAAACTCAACGCATGCTTGTGTGGAGCACCAGATCTTTCGTCGCTGCTACAGTCCTCTTGTTGTGGCTACTCATTCACTACAGACAAAGGGCGAGCATATCGGTAAGGGCGTAACACTAGTGTTTTATTAGACTACTTGCACGAAATGCCCGGTGTTTGTACTCTGGTGCATCCATTGAACCAGTCTATACCGGCAGCATGGAAAGGAAATGGCCTGCTTGTGTCTGCATACAGTGGATGGGAATACGCTGGTTAATATTTTGGCTGAATCTGCTATTTCTTTTCGCTGCTCTGGCGTTTGTACTGACAAATTCAAGGGATCCAGGGTAAGCAAATTGATGCCGTAGGGGAACGGTGAGTGGCCATGCTGTTACAAGAGCGTAGGGCAAAGGAACAATGACCCACGGCGCTGCCGACGTAGCTCGTGAGCCGAGCGAGGTCGAAGTAGCCGTCTGTCGCAGAGCTATGGAGCTCATGTAACTGCCTCTATTGCTTCCTGGGATGGACGCATTGCACTGTTGTGGCTGTTCAGGAAGAAAGTTGCCTCTGAGTGGCACACTGCCGACACGGTGGAGCTCTCCTTTTTCCTGACATTAATTCACCACAACACTGGCCTTTTGTTCCAGCATATTATCTTTGTGGACGCCCTTTTGATCACTGTAGGGATTGTCACTCTCTTCGAGCTCTCCACGTGTACACTATCAGTACATTGACGAATAGTACATGAGTTACAAGCGGGGACAGTTCATACAGCTCTTGTAAAAATGAAACCGAAATGACGCTGGAGTGATGCGAGTGCAGGCGAGCGTGAGCAGTGCCATGCTGGTATCTCAGCCGACAACGGAGCGCCTTCGCGGCATGCTGATAGTGTGCTTGCTCCTGGTGGTGAATCTGATTTCTTGCTATGTTCGAGTACGTTCCTCTTTTTGCACAACAGCTTATGCACTTAATGTAAACTTGTGTCTCGAATGGCCTAGGCTCGTGTGACAGAGTGCAGCCATTCCGGGTATGTGGACCTGTACAGGAACACGACGACCGGCAGACGTACATCGTGAACCAGGAGGCGAGCGCATTGGAACGACGCAGCTTAGAACTGCTGAATGACATGCTTCCAAAAGAGCTGCTTACCGAGTTCCAGAATGACAACCTGAGGCTTGCATACTCGCACGAATCCCTTGCATTTCTCTTCGCAGACATCTGCGGGTTTACTGCCTGGTCCAGGAGTGTTAGTGCGGAGCAGGTGCTTTCCTTGCTACAAGTAAGTTTAATCAGGGCTTCCTTCGACACTTGCTTTGTGATGTTTCCTTATCTGGCCAAGTATTGCTGGAGGCATGTACTTAGCTTAGGAGGAAATCCTCACCGCATGGTTTCCTGACTGATGGGCCGCGATTTCTTATCACACATCAGAGAACGTGCTGCCATATGTTCGTTTGTTCTGCAGAGTCTGTTTACTCGTTTTGATAGAGACACCATCATGCTAAATCTGTACAAGCTTTGCACAATAGGGGACGCGTATGTAGCGGTCTCAGGCTTGCATATCGATTCTCCAGCACAGGAGCCATTTTCAAAGCACCCTGACGCCTTCACTGGGCGTAACATTGCTGCCGGTTCCGGGGGACAAACAGATGAGTTTTCTAGTTCTCATTGGCATTCACAGTGGGAGGGTGTCTGTGGAGGCGACACGGGGTGCTGTCGAGAGCGCCAGGAAACGGATAAAGCATGTAGAATTCTTTGTATGGCAAGGCAGATGCTAGAGCATGTGCAGGCGGTTAGGGAAGAAATGCAGGTGCCTGGTCTGAACATGCGCATTGGATTGCACGTGGGCTCTTGCGTTGGAGGAGTAATTGGCAGCAGACGCCTTCGTTATGATCTGTGGGGTCTAGACGTTCTTGTGGGGAATGATATAGAGAGCAATGGTGTTCCAGGTCAAATTTGCTGTTCTAAAGAATTCAAGATTTCCTTTCAAAGGGAGGAGCACAGTGAACCTCGTTGCTTCGAGTAAGTTCATCGATTGCCAGCATTGCGGCGTGGCGTTAGCATTTAACTCCTGTATCTCGTGGTTAGCCATCTGCAAGCTCAGATGCGTTGTGACTTTTGCTGCTGACTAGCAATTGCTCCAGCCAGCATCCGGCATCCCTCAATGGACGACGATCAACGGAGCACCCAGTCTAGAGCATGGTAGTGGTGCTTTTGCGCGCTTGTCAGTTTGTAGTTTCTAGCCAGCATGCGTGTGTATTACAGCCAACATGTGGCATTCGTACATCTGAAGACGATTCGCGTGATTCATCGCGAAGTTACAATTTTTACGGTTCATAGCGCATTCGACGCCAATGTGTGCGACGTCCGTCGTTCCAACTCGAAGTTCCCTCACCCATCACCTACTCTGTTGGATCGGCAATCACGCAGCAGCACAGGGACTATGCACGAAGATTCCAGGGAGTCACTATCGTCTGAGTTGCCATTTGAACCCATCGACACATCCAGGCAAGTGCATGCATGCATGTGTTGACAATCCAGGTAGGAGCGCCGTAGACGCTCTTTCTTGTTGTATCGCTTGATTTACAACGAGAGTAGCAAGAAGCACTGTGCACCTTGCTGCTTAACTGGTGCTGAGCGTTGTGTTGCTGTGCAATCAGGCTTCGTGTTGCACATCTCCGGCGCCGTTTCTACCGCATACCCACTGCTGCAAAGGCTACCAGCTGAGCGTAATTGAGGAGGGAACAACTTGACTTCTTGCCTCGTCGTTCTCCATGGGAAGGTAACTTGCTTTTTGGCAGTTTACGCTTCGTTGTAGTTTTGAAGGCTGCGACAGGATGATGATGGGCGGTCACGAACCCAAGCTGCCAGTGGCGCGTTGCCCTGTTTGCTGCAAACGCGGCTTTTACCAGAAAGCGAATTCTTGTGAAAGGCTTTCATGGTCGCGCGAAGTGGGCTTGCCGATTTTCACCTCATGGGTGGAGAGGAAGTTGCCGCGCTGATGCCCTTTAGTAATGGAAGAATTTGCGCTGCTCTGAAGTGGGCTGGCGAAAGCACGCCTTGTTGCCAACGGACAGTCCGAAGTTGCGACTATCAGTTAACAGCGAATGCGGCTCTTTCTGTAAGCTTTAGTATGTCAATGTAATGCACGATATTCAGCACGGGGGCGCACTTTGTCTAGGGCTGACCTACCAGTAGCACGCTGGTGGACGGGCCAACGAAACAGGAGTTGCAAACCAATTGCCCTTATGTATGAATCCCAGGTATGAAGCTGCGTATCTTTGTAGACCTAGGGGAGACTTTTTGTAACACATTTTCAGGGGTCTGCATGCATACGAACCTTGCGGAGTGGAACGGTCAGAGTATGTATGAATACAATCTGCCAAGGCAAAGGGAGAAATAGTCACACGCAGTGGCTTAATGAGCATCTGTAGAGCGGACGTAGCGCAGAGTTGAATGTTCTCAAGTAATGGTGAGATTATTTAGAGCACATTTTGCAAGGAGACGCGTTTTTTCATGAGACGAGTCAGTGTCATGGAAACGCCTTACAAAGTTGAGCGTTGGGCAAACGGGATCCGAAGGCACATGCTACGCGTACAAACAACACCAACCCCACTCTTCCCTGTGGTACGAAGAAGGGAAGGAGTGGTTGTGTCGGACGTACGCATTCTAACTAGGAAATGAAGCAGGGGTTAGTGCCTTTGATGACGCGGTTCAGGAATGCCTCCAAAATTTCAGAAAACCATGTGTTTGGCTTTTTGAAGAACCAGCAGTAGGAGGCAAAGGAGAGTCTGTGCATTTCTGCTCGTGTGCATACTGCTGATGGCAAAGTTGAGCAATGGTCAACGGAGGTTGGAGTTCGAAGTCTCCTTTAGATGGCCTCGAGGCTGCGAGAGGAGGAGGAAGTTTGATTTGATTTTGAATGAGCTCAGGTTGTTTCAGAGGGGGCCTGTGATCGCGGAGGCTGCCACAGGTACTGCTACAGGTGCTCACGCTGCTTCTGGTGTCTTGGAAGTTTGGGCGCGCAAGTGCATGTATGGATGATTGGGGCGCCTGCACAGTTGCTGCGGGACGTCGGGGCGAGAGGGTGGCAAAAGTCCTTTGGCTGTCTGTCGACCAGGTCTTGCACCTTTTAATAAGGAGAGAAATCCCGTAAATGCAGAGTGCGGACAGCGAAAAGGCAAAAGATATGCACATCCAAATGCCTAACGTCCAGCACGATGCAGCTTGTTCCCCCGTGGCTTTGACTTCTTCGGGTTGCCCCTGTGGTGGCGAAACAAGTGCCGCCGTGGCATTAAACAGATCTTGCGACAGCTTAAGCGAGGACAGTAGAGCCTGAACGAGATGCGCAGACATCAAGCAAACCGGTGAAAAAGGTGGTATTGGAGCAGAGGCAGCTTCTCCAGACGAATAGCTCTTCCCGACACTGGGCTAGCTGGCAGGAGTCACGGCAGCGTGGCAAAGCGTTTTTTGTTCTTTTAGGGCTGCCTTGTGCGCACTTGTGCTATTGCATTTTGCGCCGGTTCCTCTTGCCGGGTGGAGTTTTGTCCGTTCGAAGAGAGGGAGTTACTTCCGTAGGTGCCTGGCGGAGATAAATCCCCCGATCTGCCTGCTTGCACTTCCCAACCACGCAGCATTCCTTCGCCAGGGCGAGCATCTGTTCCGGAGGCGGTGGCGAAAATATGCAAATGCTGGAGGATCACGATCAGGACGCACAGGCTGCGACGCATCTTCAGGGGCGCCACGAAAGCTGGTGCTGGAGGTAGGTTCTTCGTTAAACCCGAGTTGGGAGTGCTTTCAACTGCAAACATGCACGCCCTTTGCCAAATCGAAATTACTGAAACGGATACCCTCTGCGCCTTGCTTGCTAGAGGCTACCTCTTCTACGTTCCGCATAGCATGTGCTCCGCACAGTCTACCGAGAAAGGCACGGGGTTGAAGTATTTGAGCCCACGCTGAAGCTGCATATGAGTATGGATATGCAGAAGCGAAGTGCTTATGACTTACAAAAGCGCTGTTTCAGTGGCACATGGACAAAATGGGTGCCAAGTGTTAGGCCCGAGAGTCCAGAGGTTGAACGTGCGTCGCCCATCCTTCCGATGCCTGCGGAGAAGAACCATACAGTATGTGCTTTTGCTCATTAGATGAGGACACCTCCACGGTGTCTTGCCACTTCAGCATATCTACGGGATAATAGCCCTAAAGGCGGCAGCCCTGATGATTCACGCCTCGTCCGCAAGGCCTCGCAAGCACTGAAGAGGAGCCGCTGTGCAATTCGCATTGGACAAGTTTAGGAAAAAGTGAGGGATTCGCCATTTCAATGGAAAACTGTCACAAAAGACCCTTACCCCGTGGCCGCGCAGGGGAATATTCCGACACGGAATGTGACCGAGTGCTCGCAGCCTGGGCTAAACTGCAGAGGACCTGAAGGGTTCAAGAGAAAGACCACTTCAACTTTCTTGAAAATTCATTGAAAAGCACATTAAAAGCTTGAAAAATTTATTCGAAGACCAAAAAACAAAGTGTCTAGCTGTATGGTAGTGTGTATCAGGTTGGCAGAGTAAGGTGACCGCCACAGTGGTCTGGTTCAAGACGCAGATTTGAGCGTCACTCGAAGGCAGGGAGGGCCCCATCACGGTTCTGCTGCCGATGTACAAGTTGGGGCGCCTCCCCTACGCCGCAACATTGAAATTTTTGCTACCAGTATACTTTAATTTGTTTTTACACTCCATAGCTAGTT
>NW_013548242.1:0-2124 GCF_000499425.1 Eimeria acervulina
ATTATATATTATATATAAATATACAAATATATATATATATATATATATGTATGTATTATCTTTTGCACTTGATACAATATATTTAAAAAGAACAACAGTATATCTTCATACTTCTTTTCTTATAATAGGATATATGTTTTGTTTTGTGCGTTGTCTTATTATTTATATATAAAAAGATATTGTTATGTTCTTATACTTCCTTTTAAATGAATATAAATATATTTTCTTTTTATTTTTTTGAGTTTTTACTTAAATCTTCATACTCTAGATAAAAAAGTTAATTTCTTTCTATTTATCTTTTTAAATAAATATAAATAAATATGTTTTCTTGTTTTTTTTTGTTTTTTTCTTATTAATTAATTAATAAATTCTCGTTCTTCTTGCATATCTCAACAGAAATAGATTATTAGATTTCTTTTATTACAATATAGCATGATATTTTAATTTGTTTTTTCTTTGTGTTTATTCTTTACAGATTGATGAGTCCTCGTTGTTCATGCAGCTCTCAACTAACTCCTTCTGTCTTTGATGGTTTACTGTCTTGGCAGAAACAAAATAGATTAAAGCAGTTAGTGTTACAATTACTTGCTAAAGAATTAAATGAAATAGATATTATGCAATTAAGAAAAAAATTTGAAGCCTTTGATCGCAGTGGAAGCGGGACGATACGTTATCAAGAATTAAAACAAAGTATGATTATATTTATTTATTTTTATTTATTTATTTATTTGTTTTTATTTATTTATTTATTTATTTGTATTAGTTTATTTATTTGTTTGTTTGTTTGTTTGTTTGTTTTGTTGTTATATCTCTAAACAAGAAACAACCAAACCAGCAAACAAACAAACATATACGTAAAAAAAAATAAATAAATAAATGAATAAAGAGATGAGTAAATAAATAAATAAGTAAACAAATAAATAAGCATCTACAATAGCAAAACAATCAAAGCTAGACAGAGACAGAGACAGAGACAGAGAGCGAAAGACAGAGAAAGAGACAGATAAAGACAGACAGAGAGGGACAGATAGAGAGACAGACAAAGAGACAAAGAGAGACAGAAAGAGACAGATAAAGAGACAGATAAAGAGACAGATAGAGACAGAAAGAGAGAAAGAAAGAGAGTATTTGAATTCATAGACAGAGGGAGACAGATAGAGACACAGACAGACAGAGAGAAAGAAAGAGAGTATTTGAATTAATAATATGCGGGCTTTGTTCGCAGGTTTGCATGATGGAGGGTTTAATTTAGTAGAAAGCGAAATGCAGCAAATTTTTAACTCTATTGATGCAAACCAACAGGGACACATAGGTCTGTCTCTTCTACTGTCTCCTTTTCTTTTTGTTTGTTTGTTTGTCTTCTTTTTCTTTGTTTGTTGTCGTTTTGTTCTTCTGTCTCTTCTGCTGTCTCTTCTTCTGTGTCTTCTTCTGTCTCTTCTTCTGTCGCTTCTTCGTTTTGTTTGTTTGGTTGTTTTCTCGTCGTTTTTCTGTCTCTTCTTCTGTAGCTTCTTCTGTAGCTTCTTCTGTCTCTTCTTCTGTCTCTTTTTCTGTCTCTTCTTCTGTCTCTTCTTCTGTTGCTTCTTCGTTTTGTTTGTTTGTTTGTTTTCTTTTTGTTTTTCTGTCTCTTCTTCTGTCTCCGCTTCTGTCTCTTCTTCTGTCTCTTCTGCTGTCTCTTCTCCTGTCGCTTCTGCTGTGTCTTCTTCTTTTTTGTTTGTTTGTTTGTTTTCTTTTTGTTTTCGTTTGGTGTTTTCTTTTGTCTCTTCAGCTGTCTCTCCTTCTGTCTCCTTTTCTGTCTCTCCTTCGTTTTCTTTTTGTTTGTGTGTCTTCTTTTTGTTTGTTTGTTTTCTTTTCGTCTTTGTTTGGTTTGTCTCTTCATCTGTCTCTTCTTCTTTTCTTTTTGTTTGTTTGTCTTCACTATTTTTAATCTTTTATCTATTCTTCTGTCTCTTCTTCTGTTTCTTTTCTTTTCTTTTCGTTTGTTCTCTATTCTGTTTATATTTTGATTGCAAGTATATTCCTTACTAATGCTATATTATTATTATTATTTAACTATTTAATAATTTAATTATATTATTTATAGGGTATAATGAATTTATTTCAACTCTACTAGCGAGAAGACTTGTG
>NW_013548241.1:0-2121 GCF_000499425.1 Eimeria acervulina
TATAATCTATACTATATATAATCTATATTATATATATATATATAATATATATAAATATATATGTATATATATATATATTATATATAGATTATATATAATATAGATTATATATAATATATATTATATAATATATAATGTATATATACATATATATATATCTAAGGCGCAGAACTAAAACGTATTTACTGTTCAGGGGTTATGTATGGCGGTGCTTCTCTGTCTTTTTTTGCTGTTTGTCTAATTAATTATTTTATTATTTGTGCATTATTTGTTTTTATTTGATTTTAATTTGTTTTATTATTTGTTTTCATATTTTTTTGTTTTTGTTTCTTTCTTCCGATCTCTCCTCAATTTATTATTAAATTTTTGTGCACACGATCGCTGTATTTATTTTATTATTTGTTTTATCTATTTAAATTATTTAAATTATTTATTTATTTAATCAATCTGCTTGTTTTATTTATTTGTTTTATTTATTTTATCTATTCAGACGCAGCTGCTGAGTCATCTGGATAACACTACCTCCGTCGCTGAAGAGCTGGGCAGACAAATTTTGTAATTTTCTTGCTTTGTTTTATTCTCAATAATCATAATAATAATTATTATTATTATAACGTGCTGCTTTATATTATATAATGATAATAATATATAATAATAGGAATTATATATTATAATAATAACTATTATTATTATTGTTTTTGTATTGTCGCTGGTCTCTAAGAGAGGATTAAGAGTGCGAAAGAAGTAAAACCCTAGCAGTATTAGTAGGGTGATTAATATATATATATATACACTAATATATATATATATATGATAGCATTATGTCTTGTTTTAATGTGTTTTAGGGTTTAGCGTTTAGGGTTTAGGGTTTAGCATTATACATGAATAAGGGTTTCGTGTCGTAGTACAGTGAGCAGCATCTGTGTGTTGTTTTTTCTTTCTTCTGCATGCAATAAAGATATTAAGTATTTTAAAACAAAAATAGTATTGAGAAGGTGATTGTTTATCTTTTCTTTTCTTTCATGTTTATCTTTTTAGGGTGTACGGACGTCATGTGCCTATTGCCGAGTTCTTAATGCGATTAAATGCAATTGATGCGGCTGAGATTAAACGCGTCGCTTGGAAGTATCTCCATGACAGAGTAAAACACAAAAAACAACAAAAACACAACAAGCACACCCTCTCTGCATGCATGCAAAATGCATTTGTACATGCATGCATGTATGCATGCATGCAAAATGTATACTCGTGCATGCATGCATGCAACTTAATGCATATAATGCACATCAATGCATGCACTGACTTGCACTGCATGCATGCATGCATGCATGAATGTATGCATGCAGTGTTTGAGTGTGTACATCCCAACAGGTTTTTTCTTGCGTGTATGGATGCATGTATATGCATTAGCTGCTTATGAATTATTAATATAATTTGTTTTAGTTTGAAAAAGATAAGCAGTGCTATTATAGTACTATTTGTTCTCCTCTTATTTGTGCATTCTTTAGATTAAATAAATTAGATGTGAGAATTATTCTTAATTAATTTAATTAATTTAATTTAATTTAATTTAATTTAATTTGATTTAATTTAATTTGTTTTATTTTGCTGCAGGAGGTGGCTGTTAGTGCGTTGGGGCCTCTGCATGGAATGCCGCAGCTAATTGATATTAGAAGAGCGACTTACTGGTTACGTTATTAAACATTTTTCTTCTTTTTTTATCTAAGTTTGTATTTATTTGAGGCTTTACTTCTATATATGCATGCAGCTGCATGCATGTGCATGCAACAAGCATGCACCTGCATGCATCTTGTACTAAGTGTACTAAGTGTATACATATGCTTATAAATATTTATGTTTATATAATATATATTATTGTATAACATATGTATAAGTATATATGTATACGTACAAATAAATATATATATATATATTTATATATATATATATATATATTTATTTATATATTTATATGTCTTTTGTACGCGATGAGACACTAGGCCTCAGTACGTGAAGTGCGTAATATGTAATATGTTGCATATATTATATATGTATATATATGTATATATATGTATGTATATATACAATATATAATATCTATGTATATTATATTTATATGTA
>NW_013548240.1:0-2607 GCF_000499425.1 Eimeria acervulina
GTCTGGCCCAGTGAAGAGCCCGACGAGCCAAGTCAGGAAGCGATTGATGCAGGATTTGAGCAGCTTGCAAGACTCTTCAGTGGGGCACCCGAGCAACATCCGGGCGAAACAATGCACCCCAGATAGCCACCAGCGACAGGAACAACTCCCGAACCTGCACTGCAGCGACTCCTGCAGCAGCCCAGGAATTTTTTGCTCCTACCGAATTTGGTGGAGAGAGTATTTCCCCGTCGGGGCCCAGTTCAGAGGGAAGCGAGGGGAGTTTTTATCGTTTCTAGATATACGAAGTGGCGCAAACATTTGGAACAGATAAGCTTCGTGGGAAGCCGGCCAAGTGAGGGATTTGGGGTCTGTGTTTTATTGAACTCCATGCCAAAGGGAAACTCTGCTTCCGGCGGCGGGGCATCGTGAAACGATGCATCATTGGAGCCCACTGTACTCAAAAGATTTTCAGGAGGCAATGGGGCAACAGGAGCTGTTAGGGTCTGGATGCTGCCTTCCACTGTATCGCCAAGGCTAGCCTACGATGACCAATGAGCCCTGGAAGTACTGAAGCTGTAATGAAGGCCAGTGTTCGTGGCTGCTCCATGTTCCCCCCACGGATGTATGAGGTGTTTTCAATGTTTGTGATGTTCAGAACTGAAGCAGTATTAGATCAAAGTAGCGTTCGTTCCCAGTTATCAGACACGTTTGTTTTCATGTTTATCGGCAGAAGCAACAGGTGCTTTCTGTACTTGTTGTGCATTAAATACAAAGGGTACTAGGTCAAAATGTAGTACTTAAAAAACCCTTTTTTATAAGCTTGACTGTGTGCTCGTGTATGTTCGCAAGTTCTTGTGGAGCGGCAGCCAATCGCCCTGAGAATGGCTAGCAAAACAAGATCATTTTTTCCGATGCTTCCCGCTTTGCTCCGTCCTAAGCCGGCAGGCGCTTGAAGATCTGCGGTTGCGCGCTGCCGATGCAAGGAGATGCGGGCTCTTGTTTGTTCCTTCAGTCAAGCTCTGACAGCCCACAGTCTGCCAAAGGGTAAAGCTGTCTTCGACTCAGCTTCTGCCTGGTGGCGCGGCAGCCAGCTCGCCCTCATTGAAGTCGTGTTTCGTGAAACTGCAGCAGATGCTAACAGAAGTGCTGGTGTTCATTTGAGTCTGCCTGTTTTGCCTTTTATCGCAGAACAAGTCGTTCACAAGAAATGCAAAGGCCGATTGTTAATTTGCTTCATCTATTACTGAATCGATTGAAGCCGCAAGCACCGCTACAACGCAGCCAACTGCACGTTGCATAAATACCGCTTTGCAAGCCGAAGCTGTTGCAGCAGCGGAAGACATATTTAGGCGCGTTCCTAGGGAGCGATAAAAGTGCCAGCAAGTTAAGTGGGCAGTGCAGTGTGCAGTGCAGTGCCTGACTGGCCGCTCGTTTCTGTTACAAGAGGGGCTTGACCAGGTTAAATTCCACCATAAATTTTTTCTCTATACCTTCGAAAGCAATTTTCGTAGGGGCTTTAACTCGTCAGTTCATGAGGAGTCGCTCCATAGGCAATTAAATCTGCAATAATATACTAAAGCTAGCTAGAAGCAACCCTGGCTGTCAGGCAAGCACTGACAGCCCGCAAACTGCTGCGGGCTGTCAGTGCTTGACTGAAGAAGGCAACCAAAAACCCGCAGCTCCTTCAATCGGCAGCACGCAACCGCAGATCTTCTAGCGCCTGCCGGCTCATGGTGGCGCAAAGCGGGAAGCATCGGAAAAAATGATCATGTTTTCCTAGCCATTCGCTAGCAAAAAGGGCTAGGCAATTGGCTGTCGCTTCACATGAATTTGCAAACATACAAGCGCACACAGTCAAGCCTATACGAAAGGGGGGCGTTTTAAGCACTGCATTTTGCTGTAGTACCTTTAGTACTGTAAACACCAGAAAGATCTCATTCTTCTGTCAACGCAGGTGAAAGCAGGCGTGAATGGTGAACGTTACTGTATTATACTGTTACGTGCTACCGCTTCATTTTTAAACATCGCAAGCATTGAAAGCATCTTATACTTTCGCGGGGAAGCATGGAGTCAGCCACAAACGTTGATCGCTACTGCAGCTTCAGATCTTCTAATTCCAGGGCCCTGTGGCCACTGTAGACTAGCCTTGGCGATACAGTGGAAGGCAGCAGTCTGCCCTTGTCGGTTGCTGTTGCCCTCTTGTCTCCTGCATGCCCTGCTCGTGCAGTGGGAACCCATTATGCAGCACTTCACGATGTCCTGCATCCGGGAGTAGAGTCTCCCTTTGGCATGGAGATTAATAGGACATAGAACCGAGATCCTTCACTTGGTCTGTTTCCCACGAAGCTTATCTGTTCCAAATGTTTGCGCCACTTCGTATATCTAGAAACGATAAAAACTCCCCTCGCTTCCCTCTGAACTGGGCCCCGACGGGGAAATACTCTCTCCACCAAATTCGGTAGGAGCAAAAAATTCCTGGGCTGCTGCAGGAGTCGCTGCAGTGCAGGTTCGGGAGTTGTTCCTGTCGCTGGTGGCTATCTGGGGTGCATTGTTTCGCCCGGATGTTGCTCGGGTGCCCCACTGAAGAGTCTTGCAAGCTGCTCAAATCCTGCATCAATCGCTTCC
>NW_013548239.1:0-2050 GCF_000499425.1 Eimeria acervulina
TAAATAAATTAAAGCAGATATAAAATAAATAAAATAAAGAGTAGATGTAATGTAATTTAATTTAATTTAATTTAATTTAATTTGTTTAAGATATTTCTAAGGGAAGAATATTTAATATATTTTGCGGTGTACATACAGCTGAAAATTTCTTTTTAATTTGGAAGTGGCAGCAGCAGAATACTGCTTTAGAATATATTGTTCATAGATATTTATTTGTTTATTTTATTATTTTATTCGTTTTTATTAATTATATTTCTTTATTTTCTTCTTTCAATGACAATTTCTTCGCGCTTTCCCTCGCGCTGCATGAAGCAGCGGCGTATATCAACAGGTCTTGCTGCAGTACATTCTTTTAAATCTTCTTCTTCTTCTTTATCTTCTTCATCTGACGCCTCCTCTTTATCTTCTGCTTCTTCTTTATCTTCTGCTTCTTCTTTATCTTCTGCTTCTTGTTCTTCAAAGCCACTTCAAACTTTATGTAATGAAGGCAAACGAACGAAGAAATATAATTTATTTCACCTCGCAGTCAAAGCCCTTCAAGCAGATCTTCTTCTTCAATCAATTTATTTTAAACCCGCTGCAATCTCTGAATTTTCTCTCCTTTGCGATTCTCTAGCAGAAGCACTCGCTGCTACAAAACCCACCAAACAGCAGCAGCAGCAGCAACAGCAGCAGCAGCAGCAGCAGCAGCAACAGGAACTGCAGCAGCAACAGCAATACCAAGAGGCGAAAAACGTTCAGCAGCAGGAAAAGCAGAAACTACAGCAGCAAAATGAGCAGCAACAGCATCAACAAAAGGAGCAGCAACTGCAGCAGCAGCCACAGCAGCAGCAACTGCAGCAGCAACTGCAACTGCAGCAGCAGCAGCAGCAGCAGCAGCAAGCTTCTTTATTTTCTTTATTCCCCATTGGGCGGCTGCTTGAACTTCGATATTCGTCGTCTGTACACCGACCGACGCCAACTACGCCAGTGCATTCCGTCTTAGTCTACTTAAAATGCAGGTACTTATTTATTTAATTTTATTTAATTTTATTTAATTTAATTTTATTTCATTTAATTAAATGAATTAATTTAAATTCAATTTAAAAATGCGATCATATATATATGTATATATGTATATGTATATAAGATATAACATATAATATATATATATACAAACATAAATAAGCATAAACATATACATACATACAATATAAAAACATTTAAGTAAACAATTAAACAAAAGGATAAATAAATATTTATAAATATTTGCTGCAGGGGGTCAGCAGACGCTATTCGTTTGCTGCTGCGGCATGCATGCGTCGGCTATGCTGAGGTGTACGCGGACAAATCTTTCTGTAGTTGTGTTGATGTTTCGAGTTTATTTGCTGCTTCTTCTTTACCTTTAACGCTGCCTTACTTTGCTGATAATAAACAACAAATGAACGGGGCAAGAACTGTGCTGCTGTATCTCGCAAAAACATATAAACTCATGCGCAGCAGCAGCAACAATATTTGCTGCTGCTGCTGCTGCTGCTGCGACTCCAACAACAAATGCAACAGCAATAATACTTCCTGCTGCTGCACAAAATGCAACAGCAACAACTGCAGCAGCAACTGCAGCAACAGCAGCAACAGCAGCAACAACAGCAGCAACTGCAGCAACAGCAACAGCTGCAACAGCAGCAGCAGCAACAACAACTGCAGCAACTGCAGCAACAGCAACAACTGCAGGAGCAGCGACAACTGCAGCAACTGCAGCAACTGCAGCAACAGCAGCAGCAGCAGCAACTGCAGCAACTGCAGCAACAGCAGCAACAGCAGCAGCAATACGTTGCAAGAGGAGTCGGTTGTAGATTTTGCGTTTGCTGCCTTAAATGCAGTTTGGCGTGCAGAGTGTACGTGCAGATATTCAAAGTCGTCGAACAAAGACAGAGAGAAAGCAGCTTACTGTAGAGACTTCATTCTCCCTCTATTAGCTGACTTCTGCTGCTTACTCAAACATACACAGCAGCAGCAAGAGCAGCAGCAGCAAGAGCAGCAGCAGCAAGAGCAGCAGCAGCAAGAGCAG
>NW_013548238.1:0-2343 GCF_000499425.1 Eimeria acervulina
AAATAAAGAATAGATAAATAAATAAATAAATAATGTTCGCTTACCGATAATTCTAGTGCGTATAGAATCGGAGACAGCAGCACCGAGTAGTGTTGCACCGGCTGTCTCTAAGACAGCAGCAGCAGCAACAGCAGCAGGAAGAGATAAAGCTTTTGAGCCGACAGCAGCACTAAAAGTATTTGCGCAATCATTCGCGCCGATTGCGAATGCAGTAAGAAAAGATATAAAGCCCCCGCATATTACAATCCACACAAAGTCGCTAGGAGGAGAGATCAAAGAAGCACTCATTCTCTTCTACTCTTTATACTATCTCCTGCTCCTGCTGCTGCTGATGCTGCTGATGCTGCTGCTGATGCTGCTGATGCTGATGATGCTGCTGATGCTGCTGATGCTGATGATGCTGATGATGCTGATGCTGCTGATGCTGCTGATGCTGCTGATACTGCTGCTGCTGCTGCTGCTGATACTGCTGCTGCTGCTGCTGCTGGTGATGATGCTGATCTTTATTATGTTCCTGCTGCTTTTTCTGCTGCTCTTTATAATGATGGTTTTATCTTTTTCCTGCTGCTGCTGTTGCTGCTGCTGTTTGTTTGTTTGCTGCTGCTGCCGCTGCGGTGTTGCTTTTGATGTTTTGCTGTTTTTGTTTGCTGCAGATTCGTTTGTCTTAACTCTTTTTTATCTGCGCTGTTTTATTGTATGCTGCTGCTGCTGCTGCTGCTGCTGCTGCTGCTACAAATCTTTTTTTCTATTATTATCTTGTTTTTGTTATTATCTCTCTTCGTCTTCTTTTGAGTTAACTCTTTTTCTTTTGTTTATTCTCTTTGCTTCTTTTTATTGCTTTTCTTTTTCTTTAAAAAGAAAAAGAATAAAAGTTTATCTTACCCTCAACTCCACCGCCACAAAGTTAGCAAACCCATCTTTAAAAAACAAACAAAACAAACGTAAAACAACACTGCGGTGCATGCATGCAGCAGCAGCAGCAGCAGCAGCAGCAGCAGCAATTCCTATATATCAACACCGGCAGCAACAGAGGCTGCAAATGAAGTGTTCCCTCCGAGGTGTCTATACACCCAAAACAAAAGAACTTGAAAACAAGCCCAGATCCTGCTGCTGCTGCTGTTGCTGCTGCTGTTGCTGCTGCTGTTGCTGCTGCAACTGCGGACAGCGTAGCTGTGGTTTGTAGGGTGTAAATACCCAAGCTGCTGCTGCTGCTGCTGCTTGTGCTGGTGTTGCTACTGTTGCTGCTAAAGTCCTTCGGCTTGCTGCTCTGTTGCGCCTGCTGCTGCTGCTGCTGCTGCAGCTGCTGCAGCAGCGCTGCCGCAGAGCGGCTGTAGGGATAAAGGAGCAGCAGCGCCCTGAAGAGACTGTCTGCTGTTAAAGCGAATAAATTCTTTTATTTATTCTTGAAGAAATATAAATATTTATTAATATAACACCGACAAAACTTCAAAAGAAGCGCAGCTGCTGATTCGTAGAATTGCTCGTTAGCCTTCGATTGGTATGCGGGGGTATTAGGGTGTATATGCAGCTAATAAGAGGATTTTCTGCACCTATTTAATGAGAATAAAACCATTAAAGGTGTTTAGAATAATAATTCATGAAGATCATCGATAAATAAGGTGAAAAATAGCCGCAAGAACAACAAATGTTAGCAGGGAGGGTGGGCCCCACGTGCATGCGCTACAGACAGAGCTGCTCTGAATACTGCGGTAAATTTACCCGTTTTTTTTTATTTTTTTCAATTTATAAATACGCTAATCTTCTTTTTCAAATAAAATGCTACAAAAGTAATGCAAATATGTCCTGAGAAACCTCTTTTTTTCCTACTTTACCCTCGGCACACACAACCACCTCCGCGTGGGTTTGGAGTGTACATACACCTCAATAACTCCGCACTGTAAAGAATAACAGACTGCAAATCGTTTTATTATTAATTAATTGTTTAATTAAAATGAAGAAGACCTTTATTCAACGGCCCTTTACACATAAATCTTGGGGTGTATATACACCCCAACGGTGCGCAGATAGACGTACGAAGAAATACAAGAAAAATAGAAAAAATAGACAAAATAATTAATATAAATAAACAACAAACAATAAATTAATTATTGTTTATTCTGTATCCCCGTATATTTATACTTTTTAAATAAAAAATTAAAACAAAAAAACTGCACAGAGACATCTCTTATCATGCTCGCCGCCTTTGTCTTTCTTTTCATGATGAATATTTTATATATATTTATTTACCGATAAAAAATATAAAGGGTTTATGCAGCCCTCTTTAATAATAATTAATTGTAGCAATAGCAATATTAATGATAATAATATTAATGATAATAATAT
>NW_013548237.1:0-2513 GCF_000499425.1 Eimeria acervulina
TGATTTGCAGCCAGGCACTTTGTGGAAGAATTTTGCGCCGCGTGCGGTAGTCCAGGAAAACAGAGATTACGTTGTCTACGGACAAGTTGGGTGGGGTCGAGTCAGGTTTAACATTACGGCAAGCCATAGGAAGAGCTGCAACAGCAGCGGAAGCTAGCAACGATGTCTTTTCAGCGTGTTGCCCCTTGCACGTGGTACTTATGTGTTGGCTTGGACCTCACAGCGGTACGTGCGCTTTTGGCAATCTGTTCCTTGCTTTATTGTGGTTCCCACCAAGCGCTTTACAAACGTGGCCCGGTCCTGTTTGGTTAGCTGCTGGCACCGGTCATCAGGTCACGTGACTGCGGTAGATATCCTTTGTGGGGGGCAATATTTGGTGGTCTTTCTGTATGGGAGCGTGCGGAAACACCTAAAATGCAGACACATTAAGCTGCGGCAGCTTCTATTTTTTGGTTGTTTAGGCGCGTGTATAGGAGGGAGAAGCTCTTCCAAGAGCTCGGCGAGAGTGCATTCGGGTTTTTGTCGCTTTGTTCGAATGCTCCAGGACTACGAGGGAACTCAAAGGACTCCGTGGCAGCGAACGCTGGCTGCGAATCAGGTGCTGGCCAAGATAGAGGCCGTATTGAAGATTTTGTGAAGCGGCCGGCTTTGCCGAGATACAAATTGAAGCTTCTCAGAGGCACGCGCAAGAAGCTTGTGTACCACGGTGATCCGTACGGTACGGTACGGGGCAAGATGCAGAAAGTACGACACTCCCAGAAATTGTGTCGAGCCAGAAAATATGTTGCAGCCCATTGCATACAGAAATGGACTTTACCTGTACCCCTGGACTTGCCTTTGCCTTAGAAGGCGAAACACTAGAATGCTTCTTTGCGTATCGGATACATATTATTAGAGCATTGATGAAAAAAGGCTCCGAGGATTATATAACTGGGGCGCTTACAGTGCTTTCTTACGAACGGTTAGTCTTGCATCGCCCGGGAGATAAGTGGGAACTGTCAGTGTTGGGACGGGTCGGCATGCTGCATTTCACCATTCCCTTGGCTGTTGCAGAGTAGGGCTGGTTGACTGCGGCTTCCAGTTGGTGTGAAGAAGATCCTGAACGTTGGAATTGCTTGGGCGCACCCGTAGCTAGGCTGCATTACCATGCGGGCTTGATAAACCGTCGACCCGGGTGATGACAAACTAGCAGCTGGATTGCCGTATGGCTTTTTCACAATACGCGCTCGCGGGACGTGTCAGTTACTGAGAGTCCGAGCCACACTAACAACTCATAGAAAGTGCGTCACCAACGCGTCAAACTTCGTGCTACAACTTCACTGGATTGGGAGCTTTTTGGTCGAAAGCTGCCAAAGATTTCACCCCATCTGCAGTTCGTGAGCAGAGATTGAAGCGTACTCGTGCACTGCTTGTGTTTTGAATTGTTGGGTGGCGCACTGTTAGCGCCCCCTACACTTGAGACATTGGCGTTGTCTGCCATTCGACGTTTCCAAGATTGCGTAAGCAGATGACATACGTGTAGGCGTCGTTGCGTAGTGCCAGGAGTTCCATGAAACATGCGGCGCCCATACTTATGCAGTTGCCTGCGAGGTGAAATGACGCAAACAAATTCATGGAGAGGCAAGCAGGTTATCGCTGGTGCTGCTGCCGGTCGCTGCACTAAGCAGTGTAAGATTCAATGCCCTTAAACTCAACGGCGGTTCTTGATAAGGCGCATTCCGACGCACACTGCGATTGGCTGGTTTTCCAGCATGCGTGTGGGGGGACAGGGCTGGAGGATGCTTCTAAGAGAAGCTCTTCAACCAAATAGCGTACTGCCTTTGTTACGGATACCCGCATCGCCCACGAAAAGTAAGTGGTACGTTCGCACACTTCTACTAGCGCATATGTGTGCGTGCTCCCTGCGTGAGCAGAAGACGGTAGTTGCTAGCATTTGTCATCGCTGCCTGCTATATGATCCGTTGGATGGGTGTTGTTTGGAAGAGAGAAACCTGAACACGCAACGGCTCTGCATATGTTTTGGGTAAGCCATCTGCCTCCTTGATAGCTGATGCTTGAACTTGATAAGCATCGAACGCGTTTCACACGATGCCGGCGAGTGTCCTGAATAGGCTGTACGCCTTTTTACTGAAACGAGGGAGGAGGCATGGCAAAGAAACATTGAAGAAAATCGCAAGCTGAGCATCTTCACAAACTTGGCTCCTGCATGCTGCTGTGCAGGGCATAAGCATTACTATTTGAGCTTCGCGTATTCAATTGTCCAGACTGCGTGGGAGGTCGTGTAGCTTGCGATTTGCATTATGGCAGATGCTGCAATGCGGACCTACTTGCTTTCCGAATGCCACGTCAGCAACAATTGTGAACTGCGTCGTGCTTTATCATTAGGTTTCTTATGGAAGGTGAATTTGACATTTGCATTCCGCTGCTGCGTTGGTAGCTTGCTGAGGTAAGGAGGTGTGTTGGAGGCTTGGGGTATATATCGACCGGGAGGGAGAATGTAGATTCCTTCACAC
>NW_013548236.1:0-2430 GCF_000499425.1 Eimeria acervulina
TTCCCAAAGTGCTGTGAGTGTCTAACCAAACCTATCGGAAATTTGGACTGGCGACTTTTCGCAGAAATGGAGGCCAGAAGTAGCGTTGAAAAGGCAGCGTTAACACGTTGTTCTCCGTAATTTCAGGTTTTTCAGGGCAGCACAGTGGATCGAACGATGGAGCCGCGCTGGCCGGACACAGCTCTGACTTCTCAGTTCGTGAGCTATCCTCACCATCATTACGAAGCCATGGGCTAGAGTATAGGACTGCAGGTTGACGCTGCAAAAACAATTTTAATCGACGCGTATGGGTAACTGGCTGAGATTAAGTGGTTCACAGGCCAGAAAACGGAGTTTTTCTAAGCAACTTCCTATTTGGACTGGCGCTGGCATAAAGGCTCGTCAAATTTTCATGTTGCACGCATCAAAGCGAGTTCGTTTCTCAATATGCTTGCGCTGGCGCTGTCTGTCCTTTTTGATTTGGCTACCTTCACGTTTACTCCGTCCCATCATACATTTTGTAAGGGGGACGAAGATCGCACTTCATTCAGCCTGCATTGAACTCTGTGCGTTCACCAAGCTACAGCCCAAGGTCATAGGCCCAGAGTCCCTTCAGAAGCAAGGAGCGCTGGGCTGCGCACTGCCCTTCTCGTCCCGTTCAGAAACGGGGCATCTCTCCATTGCTTTTATTGGCTTGAGTGGCCACAACCGTCAGAAAGACAAGCGCACAGGAAGTTAGGAGAACGCGCATTCAGTAGCCTGCATATTTCTCATAAACCACTTCCTCTTGTGCATTGTTCTGGTTTGCGTTCGGAAATTGCATAAGTTTTCTGCACTGCTACATGCTGGCGAACTAGAACGTGCGTCTCCCTCCCAGAAGGGACAGACAGGAAAGGAAGCTTTGTCCTGAGAAGCCGCTGGAACATAGTTTGCAATGGGGCATACAATGGCGAAATACGGAGCTGCTGAAAGTGGCATCCAACGCCTGCATTTCATCCTGTGTCATATTTTTGAATGATAGCCTAGTTCGTTACCCACGTAGGGCCCGTCGATGTGCATCTGCGATTATGGACACAGGAAGTGAGATGTGCAGTGCTGCGCTATTAAGGGCAGGTAGAAAGTAACTGGCCGAAGGAGTCACCACATTAGGCGTTCGCGACCATTGGTGGCAATATATTTATGCACTCATACAATGTAAACGGCTCGCATGGGGTTCTGGGGCTACAGAAGTCAGCGAGCTTCTGTTTTGAGGCCACATTCACCGTATACCTGAGGGATGCTCTCTCTTCCAAGCGTGTACATTCCTGTGGTCTCTTTCACATGAATTCTTGAAATAGCTTGTGCGTCTTTAACTCATCAAAGGAGGAATGCCGTTTCGCTGACTGGAGTTCACCTAGAACAGGAGAAGGCGAGGCGGTAGCGGAGTCTGCCTGAAATGCGGTAGATTGCAATAAATTCTCATGAGCTGGATGCAGAATTGCTAGCTGATCAAGAGGGGTTGTTAGAGATTTTGTAAAGTCAGGGATATCCGTAGTAAAGGCTACAACTTCTCTGGCTCCGGTTGTGCTGCGAAACCAGGAAGTCCGTCACTGTACTTATCGAGACCCCACGCCTGCCTCTGGGTTTTTGGACACTCATGTCTTTTTTCTTGCAGAATAGAAGGGAAATATGTAGCGCATTACTGATATATGTAACTTTCTACATGTGGGTGGGTATGTGTGTGTGGGAAAAGCGAGGGGGAGAGGGTTTAGCGGAAGGTCAGAAATACGGTTGAATGCCTGGATCCGTATAGTGTGAGCGTTCCGGTTACATAGCACGAGTTCCTGTAGTGGCGCATGGACCGTATACAAAGGAAGTACGTGTACTTCACCGCCTATTTGGATGTTTGTTTCGGGTAGGGAAAATGCTTCGTAGTTCAGGCCCAGGGGTCTCTGATGCGCAGAGAGGCCTCCGTTCTTGCGCGTTGCAACTTGTTGTATGCATCCGAGTAGACAAGTGTGAATATGCAGGGAATATTATCGGTTGGAAGATGTGCATCGGGACTTCCTTGCTCAGTGCATGCGGCGTGCTGGGAGTGGCCTACGGACAGCTAGTACGTGTCTGCCAAGGCAGCGGCAGCCCCAGTGACCGGCTGGTTTCTGTTTTCGGGTGCGCCAATTCAGCGTGCCCATTTTCTTTTTTAATATACTTCATTTGCTGTGCAGGCTTCTGCGATACTTCCGCGCACAACAGAAATATTCTCTTCATTGATTTGATATGGCAGTTCGGTAGTTAATGCCTCAACCCAGCAAGTATGCGTTCAAATTGTGGACAACGTTTAGTACGCTTCTTGCATTCAGCTTGCGGTGCGCTTGGATGTTTCGTTACGGGTTGTCTGCTTGTAAAAGTTGCCGTATTTTTCATACAAGAACACTGCATGAACAGGCAGTAAGTTCTGCTTGAGCGTAGACC
>NW_013548235.1:0-2254 GCF_000499425.1 Eimeria acervulina
AGCAGCAGCAGCAGCAGCAGCAGCAGCAGCAGCAGCAGCAGCAGCAGCAGCAGCAGCAGCAATAGCAGCAATAACAGCAGCAGCAGCAGCAGCAGCGGGGATTTCTTTTTTAACAATAATAAACATTAAAGCTACAATAGCAGCAGAAGATATTTAGAAGATAAATATGAAGAAGAAAAAAATAAAGAAATCATCGATGCGGTGTACAGGCATCGGGGTGTATGCACAGATATATTTATATTTTTCTTTGAGATAATTTATTTTTATTTGCACTTATAAATATAAAATACAGCAAATATAAATAAAATATATTTTAATTAATTATATACTTCAATAAAATAAACAAAAACGAACAAAAACTGCTGCAGGAAGCTGTAATCGCATCGGTGAGTCTGCCTCTTCATTGCTCATATATTTGTTTGTTGTATTTGAGTGCTAATGCTCGTAGATTTATTGAAATATATCTGCATGCAATTTATTTATTTTATTTATTTTATTTTTTCAATTTATTTCAGAGCTTTAACAAACGCTAAACACCACACAGAAACTATGCACGGCAGCAGCAGCAGCAGCAGCAGCAGCAGCAGCAGCAGCAGCCAGCCCCAGCTGCTGCTGTCATCGCTCTTTCGGGTTTTTTTGCAGTTTTGGGTTATGCTACTGCTGCTGTCTTTTTTGTATTTGTTTGCTGGCGCCTCCCGCATCTCTATCAAGCAGATTAAAGATATTTGTAGTAAGAGAAGCAGCAGATTTATCTCTAACTTACTTTAATAGCTAGCTGCTGCTTCTTTATTTGTCTTTCTCTTTGCAATGCCAATCCAAACAAACCTCAAAAAAACTAAAAAAAAACGAGAGAGCAGCAAAGGACCCCAAAGACAAGCAGCAGCAACCTGATTGCAGCAGCAGCAGCAGCAGCAGCAGCAGCAGCAGGAACAGCAGCAGAAGGGACATAAGCAGCAGCAGCTGAGAACAGCAAGAGAAGCAGCAGCAACAGCTGCTGCTGCAGCAGCCACAAGAACAGCAGCATCAGGGGCATCATTATCAATATCAGCAGCAGCAGCAGCAGCAACACCGCAGCAGCGGGAGGAACAGCAGCAGCAACTGCAGCAGCAGCACCATTTTGACGCAGGAGCATCAGCAACAGCAGCAGCAGCAGCAACAAGAGCAGCAGCAGCAAGAGCAGCAGGAGCGGCAGCATCAACATCAGCAGCACCATCATCACAAGCACCGTCAGCACCGGGAGCAACAGCAGCATTAGCATTATCAACAGCATCAGCATCAGCATCAGCATCAGCAGCAGCAGCAGCAGCAGCAGCAGCAAGATTAGCAGCAAATGGAGGGTGCTGTCTCTTCGTCTTTGTCTCTGCGACGGCCGATGAAAGAATTAAATGCAGACACGCAACGGAGACAGCGCATGCCGAAGGCAATTTATAGAGCAGACCTCTTTGACTCCTTCGGTAACTAATTAATTAATTAATTAATTAATTAATTAGTTAGTTAATTAATTAATTAATTAATTAATTAATTAATTAATTAATTATACTTGTTTATTTCTCGGTTTGTTTGTTTTGTTTGTTTTGCTCGTTTTGTTTGAATTCAATTTATAGAGCAGACCTCTTTGACTCCTTCGGTAATTATTTATTTATTTATTTATTTATTTATTATTTATTTATTTATTATTTATTTATTTATTTATTTATTTATTATTTATATTTATTTATTTATTTGTTTATTTGTTTTATTTATTTATTTATTTGATGAGGTTTATACAGGGCGAATAGCTTTAACTCATTTGCTATCATAAATAAATAAATAAATTAATAAATAAATAAATTAATAAATAAATAAATAAATAAAAATAAACAAATAAGTTGTTAAAATAAATAGATAAATAAAATAAATAAATAAAGAAACCTATTTATTTATTTATTTATTTATTTATTTGCTTTTATTGAGTTATAATGCTTCCTGTCTTTATGTTTATCTCCGTCTATCTCTTCATTTAATTTTAATTTTAATTTTAATTTTTATTTTTATTTTAATTTTATTTTTATTTTTACTTTAATTTATTTTAGTCTTTACTTTAATTTATTTTAGTCTTTCTTTATCTACTTTGTTTGTTATTTTTGTCCTTATTTTTTTGTTTTGTTTATATCTCTGATTGATTTTTAATTTTTTATTTTTGAGTTTTTATTATGTTTTATAGCTGTCTCTTGCTGTTGCTGCTGCTGCTGCTGCTGCTGCTGCTGCTGCTGCT
>NW_013548234.1:0-2127 GCF_000499425.1 Eimeria acervulina
AAGAAAGCAAATAAAGATATATATATATATATATATATATATATATTTATATATATATGTATATAATTATACATATATATCTGTCTCTCTTGCTTTTTAAATAAATAAATAATTGCTGTCTGTCTCCTCTTTGTTTATCTTATCTCTCAACTAAATAAATATTTAGATAATAACTGTCTCCTTTTTGTTTGCGTTATCTAATGAACAGATTAATAAATAAAATAAATAAATATATTAAATTAAATAAATAAAATGTGTCTCCTTTCTGTTTGCGTTGTGAACTAAATAAATAAATAAATAAATAAATTAAATAAACAAACAAATAAATAAATAAATAAATAAATAAACAAAACAAATTAAATAAATAAATAAAACAAATTAAATAAAATAAATAAATAAATAAATAAATAAATAAATAAGCAAATTAAATAAATAAATAGAATGTGTCTCCTTTTGTGTGTAAAGGGCATGGCTGTGATAATATGACGGTGCTGGCGGTAGACTTAGCGAGGGATCTGCTGCAGCAAGGAGACAGCAGCAGCAGCAGCAGCAGCAAAATTATTTTGTATGGTGGGGGTGAAGATTTATATTTGGGTAGAGATGAAGCAGAGTTTGAGGGGGATGATGATGACGATTAAGTGTCTCCTTTTGTCTCTTTTTCTTTATTATTATTATCTCTATTATTATTATTATTATTATATTATTATTATTATTATTATTATCTCACTCTCTCTCTCTATCTATCTGTCTCTCTTTCTGTGCTTCTGTCTCTTCATCTCTGTCTCTCTTTGTCTCTTCGTCTTCTTTTGTGTGTCTCCTTGCTGCTACGCTGTCTCCTCTGCCTCTGCTGCTGCACCGTATCTGGAGCCTACAGCAGCAGCAACTGCAGCAGCAGCAACTGCAGCAGCAGCAACTCCAGCAGCAGCAACTGCAGCAGCAGCAACTCCAGCAGCAGCAACTGCAGCAGCAGCAACTGCAGCAGCAGCAACTGCAGCAGCAGCAAGGCCTCCGTTTGCATTAAAGAGACAGCGGGGAGATAGAGCAAGAAGCAAGGAGACACAGTAAAGCGAGAGAGAGACTCTGCACTTAATGCAGCAGCAGCTGCTGCGGTGCAGCAGCAAACCACAGAGAGACTGAGAAGGAGACAGACAAAGAAAGAGACAGAAAAGCAAGAGGAGACAGAGATATATTTGATGGTGCTTCAGGATAAGAGAACAAAGCAGCAGCAACAGGAGCAGAGCAGTTAGATGCCTCACTTTTATTTATGGTGCTGCTGCTGCTGCTTCTGCTGCTGCTGCTGCTGCTGCTGCACCAGTTGCTGCTGCTTCCTGAGGCTTGTCTTTTTCTTGAGTCTCCTTTTGGCTTCCTAAGAGACCGAAGGATATCCGCCCTTTAAAAGAACCTGCATGCATGCATGCATAATTCAATGCATGCATGCATGCGTAATTGCATGCATGCATGCGTGAGTAGATGCATGCATGCATGCATGCATGCATGCGTGAGTAATTGCGCGCATGCATGCATGCGTAATTGCATGCATGCAGGCTTGATTGCATGCACGCATGCGTAATTGCATGCATGCATGCATGCATGCATGCATGCGAGGCACAGCCCCAAGACGCCTGAGGGCGAAGGCGTTGTATGGGCGTGTCTTTGAAATGAGTAAAAATATAAAGAGACAGAAAATGTATAAGGGGGCAGTTAGTTAGAGACAAAGGAGACAGTAGAGATAGGAGGCAGATCCTATACATCATTAGGGTTTAGGGTTTAGGGTTTAGGGTTTAGGGTTTGTAGGAGTCATAGATTTTGCAGGGGACAGCCAACGATATCTCTGTCTATCTATCGTATGGGTTAAGGGTTTGTCTGTCTCCTGTCTCTTCAGTGCATGCATGCATGCATGCATGCACGTATGTATGTACGTTATAGTGCTGCTGCTGCTGCTTATCTGTCGCTGTTGCTGTTGGTGTATCTTGCTGCTCTTGCTGCTAAGCTTGAGGTGCTGCTGCTGCTGCAGCTGCAGCAGCCAGAAGCAGCAGAAGACAACCTCTGTGCCCCAACTAACTGTCTCCTTAACTATCTATGTGTCTCCTTTACTGTCTCCTCTGGGTATATATATATATATATATA
>NW_013548232.1:0-2396 GCF_000499425.1 Eimeria acervulina
CTCCACAAGTGGTCTCACCTACTTCGCGTCGCTAAGGTTACAGCATTCACGGACCATCAAGCCCTTACCCACTTACGGAAGCTCCAGACGTCCAAGCCCTTCGGGGGACGCACCGCCGGTGGTTAGATTTCCTCGCGGTGTTTCCTGATCTCACTATCACCTATCTACAGGGTGCGCGTAATACGGTGGCCGACGCGTTGTCGCGTCTTCCTTGTCATTCCTCTTCACACCCGTTCCCCCCTTCAGCCCATCTCCGCCTCCACTTATCTACAGGGTGCGCGTAATACGGTGGCCGACGCGTTGTTGCGTCTTCCTCTTCACAACCGTACCCCCCCACCCAGCCCATCTCCGCCTCCTCTCTCGGGGTCCTTTGCTCCGCTTATGTTAGCTCCTGCACACCCAGATCCAGCTCCTCACACCCGGGGGAAGCAGGCCAACTACCGGCAGTTGGCTAGCATTCGTCGTCGCCCGCCTCGGACTCGTCCGCAGTCTCCTGCCGTTTCGCTCAAGGCCCACGAGTCCCCTCTTGACGGCACCGAGCCATCCGCCATTCTCCCAGTGCAGCCTGCAGATTCCGCAACCCTGGATTGGCCGGCAACTTATGCGAAGTGTCTCCCCTACAACATGGCGGTTCAAGCAGTCAGTGCAACCGTCCAGATGGAATTCCGCAATCGCCTCCTAGCCTTCAGATTTGTCACCCCTTTCCTCAGCGTTTGCATACACGGCTTATGGAGTATATGTGCTCCGCAGTCTCCTGATTTCCTTACACACATTCTATATAACCACTACGATCACGTAACAGCAGGGCATCGGGGTCAGAAGAAAACGTCCCTATCTCTCAGCAAGCTTTACTATTGGCCCGGCATGCGCGCTTACACTACCGCCTACGTAAAGTCCTGTACGCAGTGCCGCGCCTCCAAGTCCCTCAACGACAAGCCTGCCAGCCTTCTCCAACAGTTGATTGTTCCCTCCCGTCGCTGGAGCCGCGTCAGCTTGGATTTCATTACCGACTTCCCGCTTACGAAGACGGGACATGACTCTGTCCTGGTGTTGGTAGACTCCCTTAGTAAGATGGCACACTTCTTCCCCGCGAAAAAGATATTCACAGCCGCAGATACCGTGGATGCTCTCGCCGATCGCCTTATTCGTTATCATGGGCTACCTGAGGCCCTCATTTCGGACCGTGATCTCCGTTTCCAATCAGATCTATGACAGCAGCTGTGTACGCGTTTTAACATCAAACGCGCTTTATCTTCCTCGTACCACCCCCAGAGCGACGCCCAAACTGAACGAGTAAACCGCACGCTCGAACAAATGCTCTGCACCTACATTCAATCTGACGAACGCGAATGGGAGCGATTATTACCTGCCCTAGAGCACGGGTACAACACCACTAGCCATTCTTCCACTGAGCTTTCCCCCTTCGAGGTCATGATTGGGGAGAAACCCCTGACCGCAGCGGATCTCGATGTCGTTAGTGCCCTCTCCCCTATCCTTACTCCGCCGATGACCAAGCTCTTCCGCCAGCTCTGCGACCGAGCGCAGAGTCATATCCTGAAGGCAAAAGGTCTACAAAGGCACTACGCAGACACCCACCGCCGCGAAGTGGAGTATGCGGTAACCCCACGGATCGGTATGAAGTCGATTACATCATGGACCAGCATTGGCCGGCGACGAGTTCCAATACCTTGTCAAGTGGCGGGGCTACCCGGAGGACCAAGCCACCTGAGAAACTGCTAGCCATCTGGACGGTTGCCCTGCACTGCTGCGCGCCTGGCGCCGCCGTCACCGGAACCGCCGTCCGCCCTGATCCGCCGCCCTCTTTTCCCTCGGGCACCCCACATCTTCCCTTTTCGCCAGCTGTCGCCCGCTTTCCGCCCTGTGGAAGGGAGGAACGGGGTGAAGAAGCACCCTATGTGGGGGTAGCAGGCTATCCACACAGCCAATGACCTAGCTTAGAGGCACACGGACGCGCATGTAGCGGTAAGTCATCACAACAAGCACCAGCACACTGTACCACCTGCAGGAAGGTCAATATCTACACCACGTTAGTGATAGTATTCATAGAGTCCCTGGTGGCGGCAATACTCAGGGGAGGTACCTATACTCTGAGACCTAGAGTGGCAAAATTACAAGGGTACTAAACAGCAAGGGAAAAATAGGAATAATTGCGTTAAAATTAGCCAGAAGAGATAGGGTGAATGTACTAGGAATGGCGTTAGAATAGCTGACGTAGAAACAGAGGTAGGAGCACCAGCTGAAATGCTAAGGCGCACTACCTCAACAGCGACGACAACAAAAAAAAATATAAAAGGGCTAGATAGAGGTCTAATTAGCTAGCCCGCAAGGTCCTAAGGCTTCCCATATAGTTGTTATCTACTGAACTAATAGTAAGA
>NW_013548231.1:0-3228 GCF_000499425.1 Eimeria acervulina
TATTCACCGGCTTACAGCCGGCCACCGCGGGTTTAGAGCACCTTACTTAAGTAATCGAGGAGCTGAAGCCTACAGAAGTTGCTGCGAAGCAGGAAGGGACGTACCGCCTCCACCACCTGTTTGTGTAGACAACATAACAGCTGACGAATAACTTTCCCGATAAGTGTCTTCAGAAACAGGTCTCATTGAAGAGAGCCTCTATAACGCTGAAACTGCACATCTGGTGCGGGCGCCGTGTTGAAGGCTGACACCCCCCAAGGCAAGGAGAGACTGCGTGTTCGCTCAACAAAATTTGAAGTAAGCACTGCGCAGTATTCGCGGGCAACGCACCCACTGCCACACGCAATCATTCCGCATTAAAAGTGTCATCTGATGCACCTTCCTGGATAGATGCAATGCGCACATGGGCAAGGCAAATGTCCGAATCACAACTTACGCAAGCGTATGCTTCAAGCCACGCCCATGTCACAGCGTGCGGCGTCAAAGCTTCAGCTTCGTCCACAAACTGATGCAGGCGACCCTCCCACCTACGGCAGAGATACACATACGCAGAAGCACTCTAAAGGACTGACGCCTCCAAACACGAGAGGGAATTTACCCGCTCGCTGGTCGGGATGCCTATGGAATTGTGCTGGGAGAGCTAATTGGTTTTGTTGCAGGCGCCTGCATTAGTCCGCAAGTGCAAATTGACTTTACATGTCACTTGAGCAGGAACCACATACAAGTCAAGCAAGAATGAACTCAGACGTGGAGCGTTCTCTAGCACCGCCTCCGCATGCTACACACAGCACGACCGCCCCAGCATAGACACTCGGGCAGCAGTCTACTCGCCCCGCTGGCTCCTGCTGTACCGCGGGCAAAGTCGGCCGGATCCACTGGTATACAAATGAATGCAAACTCTACACCGCAAGCCGTTTGCCGTCCGAAATGGTCACAAAAATGCACAGAATGCCGTAAGTCACGGCGGATCTAGTAAGGTTGCCTGCGCCCTCCAGGAAATGAACAGTGTAATACGAGGCAAACCAGAATGGTATCCACTGCTTTCTAAACGCATACGGGCAGCAACAAACGGGCATACAGGCAACGGTCAGCACCACGACAACATATTACAGCAAGTATGCTGCGTACCAGCAACACCGCCACTAGCTCACGAACTAGATCCCAGCCACGTTACTCCTAAGTTTCTAATACATATATATTCTGAACCACGAACCGGAGCTTCGAAAAGGTACCTGCCACACGCTTGGAATCTTGCACTTGCCCGACGAAGGCGCAAGCTTCATTCCCGAGCATGGTGCTTTCCTAGGCCTACTGCATGCAATCAAATGCCGTCGGTAAAGAGGTTGGAAACGAGCAGGAACCTTCAGAAAACTATATCAGCCCACAAATCAGAGGGACCAAGAAACATGTAACTTCCCTGGGCGGCACGTAGCTGTGCAGCACCTCGCAGTGCGACTGGAGCTCTCTCGCGTACAGGCACGCAAGGAACAGATACACGATTAATGCAGTTCGCACTCAAACTCTCCATGCGGTTGGCCATTTTAATTCCTTCCGCATTCAGAGGAACTCATAGCGTCACGGATAAAACGCTGCTCAGCAGATTCAAAGGAGGTCCAATGGCATCGACGCGAACAAGCATGAACAAGCGGAATCAGTCTGACTCCATCACACCCTAATTGAAGGGGGCATTCGACAATCTGCAGGGAAGCACAGTGTTGGGTCCTGACAGTTGAAAATATAACGTCTTCAGAGTGCAGGCGCACCCGGGGCCAAAGACGTAGCAGTCATGACCTTCCGTGCAGCGTGCCGTTTTCGCACTTCCTGACCCGCATCTAGGCAGGAGCGACAGTGGTAAATTTTGGAAGCTACCACACCAAGCAAAGACGCATTGCTGCAGCTTTGCTGGGCGTCAACTATATATTGCACTTTCCTGCAAAACGCCACACAAGACGGCTCCCAGTATGGCCTGCGGAGCAGGAAAGGGGCGGGAGGCGTTCTTGATGCTGTACCACAAAACAGCGGTCGAAAAGCAGATGCAAAAACGCGGTCAAGGCACGGAGAGGTGCTATGCTGACCAACAGTTTGCTGCCTGGTCCGACAGGCTCCTGGGCGAGATCCACCAATAAGAAGCATGAGTGATGGGATATACAATGCGGATGTGTTACACCATCCAGAGTAGCATGTGCTCTGCAGGAAGGTGCAGGAACAACCGTCTCTCACGGATTACCTGAAACGTCCCAGTTTTTACCAGCATCAAGCCGTTTCCCAACGCTGTGAAGACCTGTTTCTGTTCCGCAAAGAACTACTACGTACGCGCACCCTCGTCCATGCTGACCCGTGCTGGGGTTTCGTCTGCAAGTCCCGGCACACATCACCCTGAAAGCAACTGGGCATATCAACGCCTTCCGCGGTCTTTGCGCATGGCAGGCACATGCCAACAAGACAAAAACGATCATCCAGAATCAGCTCAGTTGAGCATCGCGGTTTTCTATGCATGGGCGGGAATTGCTGACCTGCAGAGCAGTGGAGCAAGCGATGCAACAATACTCCGAGCGTGCGCCGCCTCTACCCGCAGACCTCAAAATTACCCCACTAATCTTGCCAAGTGTGGAAATCTCTACTTGACATATGCCTCTATCCGCACGTTCACCTCAGCCGCCCACACTGGCAACAGCATCATCAACCCATCTGCACTGCAAGTACACTAGGAACAGCAAGCAACGTCTGTGCGACGGAATTCATTTCCCATGCAGCATCCTCATCATCATGCACGGAATGCATCGAACAGTCATGCGCATGCGCACACGACTGTTGGATTGCTCGAACCGTCATGCCCGGCATCTGCAGCTGCCTGTTCAGGCATTCCCGTCTGAACAGGAATAAAGTAGCGTGGCATTTTTATCGCCCCTATTTCATGCACATAGTGATGGCTATGGGTTGTTGAGCAGCATTGAAGCTTGGAATGTCCTAGCTACAGAATCGCCTCAGCACTCTCTAAACCACGCGCTACCTAGGTACCTACCAAACTCCTGCGCAACTCGCCTCCGTTTTCCCATCTGCCCACTCTCAAATCAAGTAATGCACAACAGAATTGTCACGCCCAATAGGTCGTTCGCAAGAATACCAAGGAGGCGCCTTGGTTCTTTTAGTAGCAACCGTGCGTTTCAGGCGCATTAAGGCTTCGTCTGACGCAGAGCATGGGCTGGATCACCTTGTGGGGTTGACCAG
>NW_013548230.1:0-2182 GCF_000499425.1 Eimeria acervulina
GTATGCATGTATATCTATAATATATATATTTATATATATATATATATATATATATGCAAATATATAATATATATATATATATAGAAGAGTCCGGCTAACGATTGGTGGAGACGGATATATCAATTGAAGATCTTTGCTGTTTGTTTGTCTCTTTCTGTGTTGTTTATTTTTTATACTTCTGAGACAAATCTCTCTTGTTTTTATCTTTACTTATTTATGTATTATTTAATTAATATACACCTTGTCTTCTATTATATTATCTTTATCGGAGACAGACTTATCTTCTTCCTTTCAACATATTTATTTACTTCTTTTGTTTATTTATATAACAAATATAACAACATTTAGAGACACTCCAAACTGTCTCCTTCTTAGGGGCCCCTAAGGGGGCCCCCCTGTGGGGCTGGCTGGGGCCCCCAGCCCTATTGCTGCTGCTGCATGTCTGCTGCTGCTGCTGCTGCTGCTGCAGCTGCAGTAAATCCTTAATAGATCTTTATTATATTGTTAATTGAATTAAAATAAACAAAGAAAATTTTTAAGAATTATCTTCTTTAAGTCTTGCATAAGACTTGCTGCTAGGCACAGAAGGCTGAGCTTAAAAGCAGCAACAAACTCTGTTTACTTAAAAAATCTTCAAATTTATTAAAAAGAACTAATACAACATAAAGAAAATGGTGTGAATAGGGTTTAGGGTTTAGGGTTTAGGGTTTAGGGTTTAGGGTTTAGGGTTTAGGGTTTAGGGTTTAGCGTTCGTCTTTGGACGAGTCCAATTTCTTCCGAAACGCGGCTAGGCAGCGCGCTGCGCCATATAGAATTTAGGGTTTAGGGTTTAGGGTTTAGGGTTTAGGGTTTAGGGTTTAGGGTTTATTAGCGTTGATTGTTTTCATTCTTCAGGTGTCTGTACACCTGGAGGGTCTGACGGAAGATGAAAGACAGGCGCGAGACATAGCGCGGCGGCGGTATGTTGTGTGCTTGGGTCTCTAGGGTTTAGGGTTTAGGGTTTAGGGTTTAGGGTTTAGGAGCTTTAAACCTTTTATTTCCTACCAGTAGGAGGCTAGTATCACCCTGATAAATATATTAATATACAAAGCAACATCTAATTAATATATTAAAGACAGAGAATAATATAATAAAAACAATAAATATAATACAATAAAGACAATTGTTAATATAATAAAGACATTAATTAATATAATATTATAATATAAAGACATTAATTATTGTAAAAGATATTAATTATTACGATAAAGACATTAGTTAATATTATAAAGACAAAAATTAATGTGATGAAGACGCAATTTAATATAATAAGTAAAGACATGAGTAAAGACATAAACTAATAAAATAAAGATATTAATAAATACAGTATAGAAACGAAACAGAGACAAATAAACACAAATATACAAATAATATATCTACAATATATATATATATATATATACATAATGTATAAATATATAAGTAATATATATATATATATATATAAGCGCATGCATATATAAATAATATATATATGTAATATGCATAATATATAAAATATACATATGTATATAATATTATATATATATAATATTATATATATATATATATATATTGCTGCAGGGAGCAAGAGAAGCAGCGTTTGCAGCGTATAATGTCTCCTAAGCAGCTGAAGATGGGTTTAGAGACAGCAGCATTAAACAAACAAATACAAGAAAAAAAAGAAAAGAGAGAGGTTGAGAGACACAGAGATTATATTGCAGGTGTAGCAGCAAATGCTAAGAAAATAAACATATAACAAATACTAATTCAGAAAAACAAAGACAAAGATAATTAAAAGAGACAGAGACTAACAAACACAAGCAAAGACACATAGAGAGAGAGAGAGAGACAAAGAGAGACAGAGACGAGGAGGTAGATAGATTTAAAAGAGAGAGAGAGAGAGAGAGACAGAGACAGAGAGAGACAGAGTGAGCGACAAACAAACAGATAGATAAAGACAAGGAGACGGAGAGACAGAGACAGAGAGAGACAGAGTGAGCGACAAACAAACAGATAGATAAAGACAAGGAGACGTAGAGACAGAGAAAGAGAGAGAAACGAGAGAGAGAGACAGAGAGAGACAGAGACGAGGAGGAAGATATTTAATAGATACAGAGACAGGCAGAGAGAGAGAGAGACAGACAGACAGAGAGAGAGAGAG
>NW_013548229.1:0-2243 GCF_000499425.1 Eimeria acervulina
CACCAGACCCTCCTCCAACATTAGCTGCCCGTCTTGCGCTATGCAAAGGCATCCACTCCAACAAATATCGCCCACTCAAATTCTCCTAACCAACTCCCAACATACCACTTCGGCTCCTTCCCAAACACAACCCATACTCAACAACCCGCCGCTTCGTGTCACGCACTTTACACTATTTTACCACCATTTAGCTTACCCGCATCCCCCACTCAATGGACAGCGCTGCAGCTGCCAAATCCAATGCAGTGTTTAACACGCAGCTAAGCCTGATCTTGCATTTATCCCCACATCCTGTGTGGCAATATACGCTGAACGCTACACAGCCTAGCATGAACCAGCAAACAGTATCCGGCCCCCATCACCGCACACGCGCACCAGCGCATCGCTTCCTCAAACGCACCACGAAATACCTGCTCAACCATAAAATGACACACTGCTCCACCTACACAACCCCTGACCTTCCTCCAACATCAGCTGCCCATCTTGCGCTACGCAAAGGCATCCACTCCAACAAATATCGGACACTCAAATGTTCCTAACCAACTCCCAAAATACCACTTCACCTCCTTCCTAATCAAAACCCATATTCAAAAACTCACCGCTTATTGTCACACAATATAGCCTATAATACACCCATTTGGTTCCCCCCCACCAGCCACGCAATGCGCAGCGCTGCAGCTGCCAAATCCAATGCAGTGTTTAACACGCATATGCGCCTCATCTTGCATTTATCCGCACTTGCTGCGTGACAGGATACGCTGAACACTACACAGCCTAGCATGAACCACCACAGAGTAGCAGCCACCATCACCGCGAACGCACACCAGCGCATCGCCTCCTCAAACGCACCACGAAGTATACCTGCTCAACCACAAGATGACACACTGCTCCACCTACGCACCCCAGACCCTCCTCCAAGATTAGCTGCCCGTTTTGCCCTATGCAAAGGCATCCACTCCAACAAATATCGCCCAATCAAATCCTCCTAACCAACTCCCAACATACCACTTCGGCTACTTCCCAAAAACAACCCATACTCAACAACCCGCCGCTTCGTGTCACGCACTTTACACTATTTTACCACCATCTAGCTTACCCGCATCCCCCACTCAATGCACAGCGCTCCAGCTGCCAAACCCAGTGCAGTGTTTAACACGCAGATAAGCCTGATCTTGCATTTATCCGCACCCCCTGCGTGGCAATATACGCTGAACGCTACACAGCCTAGGATGAACCAGCAAACAGTATCCAGCCGCCATCACCGCACACGCACACCAGCGCATCGCTTCCTCAAACGCACCACTAAATACCTGCTCAACCACAAAATGACACACCGCTGCACCTACATACCCCAGACCCTCCTCCAACATTAGCTGCCCCTCTTGCCCTATGCAACGCCATCCACTCCAACAAATATCGCCCACTCAAATCCTCCTAACCAACTCCCAACATACCACTTCGGTTCCTTCCCAAAAACAACCCATACTCAACAACCCGCCGCTTCGTGTCACGCACTTTCCACTATTTTACCTCCATTTAGCTTACCCGCATCCCCCACTCAATGCACAGCGCTCCAGCTGCCAAATCCAATGCAGTCCTTAACACGCAGCTAAGCTTGATCGCGCATTTATCCGCACTTGCTGCGTGGCAATATACGCTGAACGCTACACAGCCTAGCATGAACCACCACACAGTATCCAGCGGCCATCACCTCGCACGAGCACCAGCAGATCACTTCCTCAAACGCACCACTAAATACCTTCTCAACCACAAAATGATACACTGCTGCACATACACAACCGCTGACCTTCCTCCAACATTAGCTGCCCGTCTTGCGCTATGCAAAGGCATCCACTCCAACAAATATCGGCCACTGAAATCCTCCTAAACAACCCGCAACACACCACTTCAGCTCCGCCCTAATCACAATCGATAACCTAAAACCAGCCGCTTCTTGCCACACACTTTACACTATATGGAAACCATCTGGCTACCCACCACCCGCCACTCAATGCACAACGCTCCAGCTGCCAAATCCAATACAGTGTCTCACACACAGCTAAGCCTGATCCTTCATTTATGCGCACCCCCTGTGGCAATATACGCTGAACGCTACACAGCCTAGCATGAACCACCACACAGTATCCAGCCGCCATCACCCTGCAAGCACAGCAGCGCATCGCCTCCTCAAACGCACCACTAAATACCTGCTCAACCACAAAATGACACACTGCTCCACATAC
>NW_013548228.1:0-2097 GCF_000499425.1 Eimeria acervulina
TATATATATATGTTTCTTTGCTGATTTTCTGTGTGCTGTTATGTGGGTTGATTTTGCGTTTTGATGGTTGTATGAATTTGTTTTTATTTGGTTTTGACTTTTTATTGCATTTGTTTGTTCTACGAAAACAAATATACTTAAAAGAGAGAGACAGCAATGAAATCATCAAAGAAAAACTGCTGCTACAGCTGAGGGCTTTAAGGGCCGTCTCTTCTTATCTTGTTAGTGTTAAGCGTGGCTGAGGCAGACAAGAGGAGAGCATCAGTGGATATAGTAGTAATATATATATATATATATATGTATATATATATATATATATATATATTATATGTAGTATAGCTGATGTGAATGTGCGCAGTGTGTGCGAGGATAGTGGCGTGTAAACTCGAGAATAAAAGATGTATGCTTGTATTTGTCTTTTAAAAACATATAAATAAATGCAGAAGAAACAGAAGGAAAAGAAGCTGCCTATACACCGCAGTAGTAAAGAAGAGCATCGAGGCGCAGAGTTAAGGGAGGAAAGTGTTATTTAAAAGAATTTTCTTTGGTTTCTTGGGTTATTATGTTTAATTAATTTGCCTTTTCTTCTAGTTTAGGTTTTAAAAGTATTTAAATTGCAAACACAGCAGAAAAATGCTTTTATTGATGGGTTTCCTCCTATTGCTGCGGCTTGCAGCGCAGAGGCTGTTACGGTTGACGAGACGACGCTGCGGAGCATTGTGTATGGATTTGTTCAGGAAATCCAGAATAGAGTGGATAAATGAAGGGGAAATTAAAATACGGTTAATTTAATGGCTTTATTTTGTGTTTTAAACGAGAAATTCATGCGAAATCCGTAGCAGCTTCCCCAGCAGCAGGACGCACGCAGCTCGAGTGTATAGACAGCTCAATCGAAGATAAAGAGATATATTATTGGGGTTTAGCTTCTTCAGATTTTCATTTAAATGTTTTAAAGCATAAAAGACACTCAATTCGCTCTATTATTCCTTGATATTCTCCTTAAAAACCCTCAAACTTCTTCTCTCCCTTTGCGTGTATATACACCCCAGCGGCCAGGCTGTCGGTCTTTGCAAGTGTACACAGTTTATCTTATATTTCTGTTTAAATCATCGTAATTCTTCCCTATTTTCATGTATATTTACCTTCTGCCTTTCTATTCCCTTCAATACAAACCCTAATCACCTCCATTTGCCTCAGCTTTCCCTCTACTCCGCCGAGCAGGGCCTCGTGCGTTCATCTTTAAGAAGTTGCAGTGGAGCAGATCTCTTTCTGCTGCTCTTGTTATTCTTATTCTCTAAAGGGGGCTTTCTGCAGCAGCAGCAGCAGCAAGGGATCCCTAATATTCCGTTCATCGCTAGTGTTTTCGTGCACTAGCAGCAGCAGCAGCAGCAGCAGTTGTTGTTGCTGCTGGAGCAGCAACGCCCTGAGGAGTTTTGGGATTAAATACACAGCAGTATCTCATTCTCTGTTATAAGGGCATTGACACCAAATCTGCAGCAGCAGCAATAACAGCAGCAGCAGCAGCAGCAGGTGTACAGCAGCGGCAGCTGCAGCAACAGCAACAGCAGTAGCTGCAGCAGCAGGAACAGCTTTTATCTTTTCTTTTTCTCATGCTCTCATGCAGCCTCTGAGTAGTATGAAGAACCGTTTGTTTAATTTAAGCCGATACTACGCTCCGAGCCCAGCAGCAGCAAAAACTACAAACACAGAGCAGCAGCTGCAGCAACTGCAGCAGCTGCAGCAGCAACAGCAGGGGCCATTGGGCCCCCCTTCATCTGCTGCTGCTGTGCAGCAGCTCCCAAATCAAGGGGGGCCCCCCTCCGACCCATCTAAGCCGCAATCTGAGGGGGCCCCCAGGGGCCCCCCCCCTTCTAATCATTTGCTAGATCCTTCCTCTCCTCAACTTCACAAGAGAATGGACGAGGCAAACAATACACCTCAAAACGGAGGCCCAATAGGGGCCCCTACTCAGGGGGCCCCTATGATGGGGGCCCCTGGGGGGGCCCCCATTGGGGGGGCCCCTATGGGGGGGGCCCCTATGGGGGGAGCCCCCATTGTGGGGGCCCCTGGGGGGGCCCCTATTGGGGGGGCCCCTGG
>NW_013548227.1:0-1863 GCF_000499425.1 Eimeria acervulina
ACTGGTCTCACCTACTTCGCGTCGCTAAGGTTACAGCATTCACGGACCATCAAGCCCTTACCCACTTACGGAAGCTCCAGACGTCCAAGCCCTTGGGGGGACGCACCGCCCGGTGGTTTGATTTCCTCGCGGAGTTTTCCGATCTCGCTATCACCTATCTCCAGGGTGCGCTTAATACAGTGGCCGACGCATTGTCGTGTCTTCCTCGTCATTCCTCTTCACCCCCGCTCCCCCCCCAGCCCATCTTCGCCTCCTCTCTCGGGGTCCTTGGCCACGCTTATGTTATCTCCTGCACACCTGGATCCAGCTCCTCATCCCCGGGGGAAGCAGGCCAACTCCCGGCAGTCGGCTAGCATTCATCGTCACCTGCCTCGGCCTCGTCCGCAGTCCCCTACCGTTTCGCTCAAGGCCAACGAGTCCCCTCCTGACGGCATCGAGCCATCCGCCATCCTCCCAGTGCAGCCCGCCGACTCCGCAACCCTGGATTGGCCGGCAGCTTATGCGAAGTGTCCCGTTTTCCGGGTCCCCTACAGCACGGCGGTTCAGGCAGTCGGTGCAACGGTCCAGGTGGAATTCCGCAATCGCCTCCTAGCCTTCAGATTTGTCACCCCTTTCCTCAGCGTTTGCATACACGGCTTATGGCATATATGCGTTCCGCAGTTTCCAGAGCTCCTTACACACATTCTATATAATCACCACGATCACGTAACAGCAGGAGATCGTGGTCAGAAGAAAACGTTTTTATCTCTCAGCAAGCTTTACTATTGGCCCGGCATGCGCACTTACACCAACGCCTACGTGGAGTCCGGCACGCAATGCCGCGCCTCCAAGTCCCTCAACCAAAGGCCTGCCGGCATTCTCCAACAGTTAATTATTCCCTCCCGTCGCTGGAGCCACGTCAGCTTGGATTTCATTACCGACCTCCCGCTTACGAAGACGGGACGTGACTCCCTTAGCTAGATGGCACACTTCGTCCCCGCGAAAAAGACATTCACAGCCGCAGATACCGTGGATGTTCTCGCCGATTCCCTTATTCGTTATCATGGGCTACCCGAGGCCCTCATTTCGGACCGTGATCCCCGTTTCCAGTCAGATCTCTGGCAGCAGCTGTGTACGCGTTTTAACATCAAGCGCGCCTTATCTTCCTCGTACCATCCCCAGAGCGACGGTCAAACTGAACGAGTAAACGGCACGCTCGAGCAAATGCTCCGCACCTACATTCAATCTGACGAACGCGAATGGGAGCGAATATTCCCTGCCCTCGAGCTCGCGTACAACACCACTAGCCATTCTTCCACCGAGCTTTCCCCCTTCGAGGTCATGATTGGGGAGAATCCCCTGACCGCAGCGGACCTCGATGTCGTTGGTGCCCTCTCCCCTACCCTTACTCCGTCGATGACCAAGCTCTTCCGCCAGCTCTGCGACCGGGCGCAGAGTCATATCCTGGAGGCAAAGGGCCTACAGAAGCACTACGCAGACACCTACCGCCGCGCAATGGAGTATGCGGTGGGCGACAAAGTCTGGCTCAGTAGCAAGCACCTTCCCGCCCTAAACACATGCCCTAAGTTTGAACCCCGTTTCCGTGGACCCTTCATTATTACTGAACGCATTGGGAGTGCTGCCTACCGCCTGGCGTTACCCCCTACGTACGAATGCCATGATGTCTTCCACGTTTCCCAGTTAGTTCCTGACTGCCCCCGCGACCCTGAGCTGGATCCTCAGGAGGCCGTTGTGGGGTGGCCTCCTACACGAGACGTGGCAGGTAACCCCACGGATCGGTATGAAGTCGATTACCTCATGGACCAGCGTCGGTCCGTCGACGAGTTCCAATACCTTGTCAAGTGGCGGGGCTACCCGGAGGAC
>NW_013548226.1:0-2090 GCF_000499425.1 Eimeria acervulina
TTGCTGCTGCAGCAGGTGCTGCACCGGCAGCAGCAGCAGCAGCAGTATTGTGCGCAATAGCTGCTGCTTTTCTCTCTACTCTTTTATCTATTCTTCTGTTATTTGCACCTCTTATTTTATCTCTTAATTGAGGCCAAAGAGGATGAGAGTATAGAGGGTCTGTCAGCTCGAAGCGCTGTTGTTCAAACATCAGGCTTCGCACCTGCGCATACACCCCAGCAAACCCTAAACCCTAAACCCTAAATCCTAAACCCTAAACCTTAAACTCTAAGCCCCAAGCCCCAAGCCCTAAACCCTAATAAACCCTAATAAACCCTAATAAACCCTAATAAACCCTTTTAAACCCTTTTAAAACACTCATAAACCCTTTTAAAACACTTATAAACCCTAAACCCTAACTCTTCACCCACCTCCAGCAAGTGCTCCTTCTTCTCGTCTCTTGTGCGCATGCGGCGCAGCACCTTCTCTACTAGCCTGCAGCAAAAACACATAATAAAATGCTGCTGCTGTTACTGTTGCTGCTGTTGCTGCTGTTGCTGCTGTTGCTGCTGTTGCTGTTGCTGCTGCTGCTGCTGTAACAGCTAACCCTCCCACCCATGAGGCTTTTCAGCGCTGCACGTTTGCTCATACTAAGGCTTTACAATTATCGTGCTGCTACTGCTTCTGCTGCTGTTGCTGCTGCTGCTGCTGCTGCTGCTGCTGCTGCTGCTGCTGCTGCTGCTGCTGCTTACCTGCAGTCATCGAGAAGCTTCTCAGCGCGGATGAGAGAGTCTCTACCAACTCGTTTTTGTTTTCTTAGAGTCATCTTCTCCCGCCCTACCTGCAAATAAAAAATAAAGAAGAGACAGTAAACAGAAAAGGAGACAAACTGCAGCACGAGGTGCAGCAGCAGCAGCAGCAGCAGCATGCAGCAAGCATGCAGCAAGCATGCAGCAGCAAATACAACAAACGCCCTACACAACTCAAGAAAAGGAGACAAATAGACACTCCAATAAACAACAGCAGCAGCAACAGCAGCAGCAACAGCAGCAGCAGCAGCAGCAGCAGCAGCAGCAAAGGCAAAAGCAGCAGCACAAACATCAAACACAACAAAATAAACAGAACAAAAATATAAACAAACAAAACAAACAAAAGAAAGAGAAGAAGAGAAGAAGAGACAAAAGAAGAGACAGATAAAGAGACAGATAAAGAGACAGATAAGGAGACAGATAAGGAGACAGATAAAGAGATAGATAAAGAGACAGATAAAGAGACAGATAAAATAATTACTCGAGGTCTGAAGACAGCAAGAGGAGAAGAATCTGCTGCTGAAGGCTGCGGCCACAGATGTCGCAGCAGCGGCTTCTGCAGTCGCTGACGTCGGCGCTGCCAGTGCTGCATGCAAACAGCAGCAGCAGCAGCAGCAGCAGCAGCAAATCAAATACAATAAACATATAAGAAGCAGCAAATCAAACACCAGCAGCAGCATCTGCAGCATCAGTAGCAGCATCTGCAGCAGCACTCTCAGCATCTGCAGCAGCACTCTCAGCATCAGCAACAGGACAAGCAGCAGCAGCAGCAGCAGCATGAGAACTAGCATCAGCAACAGCAGCACAAGCAGCAGCAGCAGGAAGAGGAGAGTTGCGTTGTTGTTTACCGCATGCACTTGTTTTGAAATGACTGCATGCAGCCCCAACTGCAGCTCGTGTGCAGCAATTCTCGCAGCGTCATCGGGAGATACAGACTGTTCGCTGCCTCCGCGTGCATGTGCTGTCTTTTCAAGTGCATCCATAAGCTTGACAAACGCAACATCTGACAGAAATAAAGATTTGTTTAATAAACACAAAGGGCTTAACACCAAACGAAAGGGCCCAGAGGTTGGCGCATTCTGCTGCTGCTGCTGCTGCTGCTGATCCTGCTGCTGCTGCTGATTATTATTGTTATTATCATCCTGTGCATGGTCTTGCTGCTGCTGCTGCTGCTGCTGCTGCTGCTGGGATCTAGATTCTTCTTCTCCGCCTTCTGCTGCACGTTCTGCTGCACTTGTAGCAGCAGAACCACCACCAGAACCAGCAGCAGCAGCAGCAGCAGCAGCTGCTGCTGCTGCTGCT